>NW_007580278.1:21651-38487 GCF_000690725.1 Stegastes partitus | reverse complement strand
CACAGTGAGGCCGAGGGATTTATCAAAGTAAATAGCATTTTAATTTTGTATTTGTGTTTGTAATCATAGGCAAGCATTTTTCCGATACAATTTTTACGTATACCTTCTAAACATCAATGATGTTTTTAAAAATGCTTCCTATTTCCTCCCTACATTTCTGAGACATAAATGAACAGAGGGCTGCAAGGAGGCTTGGTGAGGACACCGGGATCTTTCTGCGTGGAGTTTGCATGTTCTCCCCGTGCAGCGTGGGTTCTCTCCAGGTTCTCTGGCTTCTTCCCACACAGTCCAAAAACATGTTGAGGTTAATTGATGATTCTAAATTGTCCGTAGGTGTGAATGTGAGTGTGCTTGGTTGTCTGTCTGTAAGTGTAGCCCTGTGACAGACTGGCGATCTGTCCAGGGTGTCCCCTGCCTTCACCCTCAGTCAGCTGGGATAGACTCCAGCCCCCCATGACCCTAGTGAGGATTAAGCGGTGTATAGATAACAGATGGATGGATAAATGAATAGATTTCTGGTGCAGTTTTGACTCTGAAAAAACAACAACAAAAAACAACCAAGATTTCTGAAACATATGGCAAAAATCATAATAAACTGGCTGATGCTACAGGTGTTCTAGAACAGTTAGAATATTTCTATATTTCTACTAGCAGGTTTCCATATGAATCCAAATATGGCTAAACTAATAACAAGAGAAAAGTATATTCCATGGAGAGAGAAGGAATTTGAAGATGACTTTGCATCTTACATTTGGCCACTAATGTAGCTGCAGTGTCTGAGTAACTGATGAGAGATAGTCAAATACAAATACAATATTTCCTTGTCATGTTCATAACACCTGTCACACAAGGACACATGTGCCAGTTGGAAATCCTCCAACTGAGCTGAGCACACATTATCAATGCAAACAGAAGGAATCATATGACAGTAAATGTCATCACTCTATTCTACTGTAATTTGTTCTATTCACCAACAGGATCAGGGGTGTGATGGGTGAAGGATGCTGTTCATACTATGACACATCTTGCACAGGAACTCTCCACTCATGCATACATCTTGTTTTTGTTACATCTACTTCAGAGGAAATACGAGTCATATCTTTTCTTGTCATGCTCTATAACTCTACGCTTACCTTTTGTAAAATAGTGTTGACAGTGATGCACCAATATGTCGTTTTGTCATGTACTTTTTGTGCAGTAATGACCCACAGCATAAAAACCACCTGCCTTACATTGTGTAGGTCCACATCGTGTTGCTAAAACAGCTCTGACCTGTTGGGCCTTGGAACCAGGACCTCTGGACGTGTCCTGTGGCACCAGGATGTTGGCAGTGGATCCTTTGGGTCCTGTGGGTGGAGAGAAGCAACTGCAGGAGCGTGTCTAAGCAGCTGCTGCTTGAGAGTATCCAAAGTAAGCAGAAGGAGGCTCACATACATGACTGTTCTCACTCATTTAAGTGCATATAGGTTGACTTGTATGTATGTGTGAGCTTTTAGTAGTATGTATGTGCCTTTTCACTAGTTTGTATGTGAGATGTTGCTTGTGTGTTTATGTGAGAGTTGATTTTACGTGTATGTGCAGGTGATTATAGTAGTATATGCATGATTTATTGATTGAGTATGTGTGAGGAGAATGTATGTGTATATGAGGAAAATGCATGTGTGTCCAAATATATATGTGTAAGAGGAGAATGTATGTGTGTGTGAGGAGAATATATGTAAGTAAGAGTTAAAATGTGTGCATGTGTGAGTGTGAGAATGAATTATGGCCTATACGGCCCCTCATAAAAAAATGTTTTGTTTTCTATGTATTTATCCCATTTCTTGGCAACATAACTCAGATTGTGTCTTAAGGCCTTGTACAGTAGTCCTTACTTTGTTTGCTACAAGTAACGTCAGCTGCTAGTCAGAACGAACGGGATGTTAGTTTTGTCAACAGCCTTTCCACAGAATCCATCAAAGTATACACTGTTTGGTTTTAGCGTGTTCTAAGAGCACATGCAATGTCTTCTTTGCACACTGTAATACAAACAGAAACCACTGTTCTGACACACAGCAAACAGAAAGGCTGAGTGTTGATACTGTAAAATGTAGCTGATAATGTGTGTCTGGCTCCTTCCACAAAACTCAAACATGTTTCTGAGGTTCTTTGTCCACACTATGGGCCAAAAGCATATTGACTACTATACAAAGAAAGAGGAGAAAACAACTCTACCTTTTGGAGAATCTACACATAATGTGAATAACTCATTTTGACTGAGTTGGTTGTGGCACAGGAGACAATGATACCTATGGTCAAACATGGAGGTGGCAGTATCTTGCTACTTGATAGCCAACTTGCTATAATTGAGGGAAACATGGACACTGCAGTTTGATCCTGAAGGAAAACATTTGTTCATCAGTCTGTGAATTATAGCTAAAGCCTAATTAGGTTATGCAGCAAGACAATGATCCAAAAGCATGTGATTTAAGTCCATCTGTGGTTGGCTCAAAATGAAATAAATTAAAGTTCTGAAGTGGCCTTTGCAAAATCCCAGCCTGAACTCTATTGGTTACTTTGTCACATTGGTTGTTTAGGCATCAGATAACCTTTTTGACTTTAGTAAATAAAACTATCATCAGAAATGTGTATTTTGTGCTTGCTCAGGTTGCCTTGATGTTTGATGTTAAATTTAGTTTGAAGATCTGACATGAATTTACACGAGGTACACATATATAGAAGAAGTATCATAACTCTGTACAAGCCGTTCTGCATAAACGCTATTTAAAGTCTATTTAAATGTTACATAGAGTTCAGTCAAACACATAAGAGAGGTTAAGACAAAATGCTGTCTTTGTAGTAGTTTTATTTACCAGTGATGTATGAAAATATCCATCCATCCATCCATTATCTATACACCAGTTAATCCTCACTAGGGCCGCAGGGGGCTGGAGTCTATCCCAGGGTGACTCAGGGTGAAGACAGGGGACACCCTGGACAGGTCGCCAGTCTATCACAGGGCTACACTTAGAGACAGACAACCAAGCACACTCACATTCACACCTTGGACCTTGTGGGAGGAAGCCGGAAAACCTGGAGAGAACATGCAAACTCCACGTGGAAAGATCCCAGTGTGCCAACTGGGATGTGAACCGGCGACCTTCTTGCTGCAAGACAACAGTGCTAACCACCGAGCCACCTTGCAGCCCTGTATGAAAATATATTAGAGAGTATTTATTCTTGAATTTTATCATTTCCTTGTTTGGCTTTTTGTCCCATTTCTATATAAAAGCCTGTGTTGTATTCTGGTACACTACTATTTGAATGGTCATGTCGGTGTGTTTGTGCATTGACAACAAGTGATCAAAATTAAATATTGCTATATCAATAGTGACATCATCTTGCACAGTCCTGTCTTTATTCAGAAGTTTCTCAGGGTAATTTGAACCAAAATATATCCTCCTTGAATAAACACATTGCTTGCTGTGACTGAGAAATTCATCCTTATCATACAGCCATCTACACTCAGGAGTTGTCCGAAGCCATGTTTGCTCTTGGAGGAGCTTCTATCTGTAATGTTCCAAAGCCTGCAGTGTTATTTGAGAACACTTGATGCACATATTAAGGTCTTCCAATCAGCAACTTTGCCTCTCTTTACACACTGACCTGAAACGACACTAAAAAGATGAAGCTTTAAAACATGCATCAGCACTGTCTTTTAAGTATCTTTATTTATTTCGCTTTAACTCCATTCTAACAAAAAGAATGCATTGTGCTGCTTTTTACTACATGTGGGTGCAAGTAAACAAAGGTTCGGTGGTGGATGAGTTTGAATAATATCTGAAAGATGTGGTCACTCAATGCATTTTGTGTATAAAGCAATGAAAGGGAGCCAGAATTGAATCCACACAGACTTCTGATGTGCAGACTGTGTAAAGACCTTTGATAAAGTGAACGCGGCATTTAAAAATTAATGTCCCTAAATTAAAAAACAAGAGTAAAAGAATGGCTCAGCTCACCAAACTGTTCCCTGGGCAGTAACGAGACACCAGCAGGAGGGGTTGCCAAATGATTTACCTGAACTAATAAATCAACAAATATGGAACACAACTAAATGTCAGTGTAACGAAGAGGAACTTCATTAGGGGCGGTGTGTGAATATCACTGGGTTTTAGAGATCATTCCTCACAGTCAGGGATGATCTCAAAGCAGCTGTGTCCAAAATTAAACCCTGGATTTACTTCCTGCTCCAAGCATAGCCTAGCACCTCAGCCTAAATTCATTAGGTTTAACGTTAAAATCAAAGTAATGAGTTAAAATCCACTGTTTTGTTATCCACACAGATCACCTGTGAGCGTGCTGCTCCTTTATACTGTATGTTTACCCAGCACTGTAGTTTATACATTGAGAATGCTTTGATTAGAAATTTTAAAAAAAATAAAAAAAAAGGTTGTTAGGTAGTTTTGTTTTTTCATAGTGTGATTATGCCTGTGTTTGGATAGGCCTATTAGTGCACATGCACCGCTACAGCTTCCTTCATGGTCTTGCTTAACATAGACACAGATCCCATTTGCTCTGTGGCTATAAAGAGGTGGTGAAAAATATGATTTTGGCAAAATTGTGTACTAGCAAGTTCATAAAGAAATTAAACCCAGAAAAGCCAAATTCAGGTTCTAAACATCAAAAGGCCTGTTTTGAAAGGACCCCTTACAGATGCCTCACCCTGGTTAGACACCCCATAAGGCAGGAAACAGAGCATTGGATAGGTCAGGTGTCGTTGTGAGGGCTTGTCTTCATCTAACATAAAACCTAAAAACGTTTCCTGAGTGACTGAGTTATTTGTGAGAAGACCGTGGCAGTAGAGCTCAGATCAGAGACTTTATCTCTATACAATATACTGAGCGGTAACACTAGTGTTCTGAACATTTAAGTATTAGTATGTGTATAATATTATTAAGTGTGTAAATGTTGTTCCCGCCTCTGTCTTATTGTTTTGTAGCAAAAGTGTGCCACCTACTGGAAGGCTAAATGAGTACACTCATGGGAAACAGGTAGGGCTTTGAGGAATAGATGCTTTAGAGAACAAATCCTTATGACTTTGTACATTTCTGATCAAATTTAACTGGTTTCCTGCTTTATAGTTACTGTAATCCCACTGTGTGTAAGTTCTAAAGGATGGTAGTACTTAAAATTGTTGTTGAGGAGCGGGTACACTAGAAAAAAACCTTTGCAGAAGGAGAAATACAATTAATCAGAGGCTCAGGAAGTAACACAAGAAAAACTCAGGAGGAGGCTTGATGTTACCACATAGGTTAACTTTCAGGCAATGAGTGACCAGCAACCAGCTCCTTAAATCCAGGGAGTAACGAGCCTGATGCATCACAGGTGTGTGGAAACACAACAGCACAACAGTGTTTCTCCAGGATGCCCTCTGGTGGAAAACTGCAGGAGATGGATCGCACAAACACAGCCCAAAACCCCATTTCCTGACTCCCGGTGTCCTCACCAAGCCACCTTGCAGCCCTCTGTTCATTTATGTCTCAGAAATGTAGGGAGGAAATAGGAAGCATTTTTCTAAACATAATTGATGTTTAGAAGGTATGCGTAAAAATTGTGTGCCAACTGGTATACAAACCAGCGACCTTCTTGCTGCAAGGCAACAGTGCTACCCACCGAGCCATCTTGCAGCCCATGCTTGAACCAATGTGTTCCTTATTAGATACTACATCCCCCAAATTTGTGAAAAAGACAAAGAATAGTTTTAAGGTCTTATTTGTGGTTCTTCAAGTGGCTGAATTTCCATATTATGGAATTTTAAATGCAACTCCTGTTTCCGCTGTACCCTACACCCTGATGAAGACTCTCTGAGGTGTAATGCCTTGGATTAAACATGTATTAATCAAGGATTTTCATGTTTAAAATCAATGTCCCTCAGACCCTTTTTGGACTGTTGACCAACACAAATGATTTCTATTCATAAGAAGTTGGACAGTCATTGTTCTTTTTTAGCTGCGCTAAAAACAAATTAATTTAATTAAAATTATCAAATCGAGGTAACAAAACACACAGGAAATAAATAAAACCATGAACACAGGATGATCAGTAAACCTGGGTTTTAATGACAATAAAGAAAGAAGTTTGAAACACCACATATTAGATAAAGAAAGTTTGAACATCCTTTAACATGTTTAAATGCTCAATGGTTTGTTACATAATTTTCTATCACTAATAATGGCTAATACTAGTTTAAAAATCCAATCCATCTTTTAATTTTGTCGTATTTTAGCTTTCTATAATCTTGATTTCCAAACTAAAGAAAAGACAGAGTATTGCTACAATGTACTATATAACTGAAGCCATATCTGTCTGTCATTAACAGTAAGAGGAGGAGAACAAAAGACCCTTTAAGACTGAAACACCACATTCTACAGCGTTTAAATCGATTGCTTCTTCGAAAGGTAAAAGACAAACCATCCCTCAAATATGTGCCGTGATGGTGGGACATGAAGCCTCCCAGACAATGGATGAGAACGTTTTGTGAACGTATGAGGAGCCAGTCTAAAGAGACAAGTTCAGACCAGAACCCTTTTGGTGTTTTAAAGGTTCAGCTTAGTTGGCTTTCTGCACACAGAGGTGTCTTTAGTGGTTTTCACATATTAAGTTTTGATTGTCTCATAGCCTTGAAGAGGAATTGCTAAAACATATCGGTCAGAATTTGTCTTCAATCGAGCTCAGTGGTCGGTTTTCGTAGTTTTTACACTAATCTTTGCTTTTCACATTCAGCGACTTCGCATCCGCACTTGTCCACTGAAATGTAGGTGTGCGTCTTTCTGGTGTCATCGGAACATTTCATCTCCACCGTCTTGTTGCTGACTTTCATTTCTTGACAGCAGGAACATGAATGCATCATAGCGTTGCTGTCTGCCGAGTACCTGCAGATAAAGACAGGTTCAGACAGAGTCAGACGGCTGTTAAATAGACATTTAAAAATTAGCCGTCTCATTGGTGATTTTGGCAGGACTGAGTAAGCAGATTGTACTGAACCACACTGTCATAATTCTCACATTGACGAGGACGCTCCACAGGATCCCTCACAGGCTCCGAGTTCCACCGGCTTAACTGACTTGCAGTTCTTCGTCTTCAGGTAGGTGGTTTTCTTTTTCAGCTGACAGTTGCCTCGAGGAGTACCTGTGAATGACATATAAATAGTTCTTTACATGGAAAACACAACTACAGGCAAATCATTTTAGTGGCTCATGGAACCACTGAACTACTGGATGGGTGGATGTGGGAGGATTCAGACTTGTGTGACTTAATCAGGTTATTGTGTTCATGTACAAAACTGTCTGGTGTTTGCCAAATGAACCCTATTTCTGTCATGAATGAGTATTTGTATGTGTTTCTCTTCAGTGTTTTGACAAAAAAAAAAAAAAAAGAGGAAGAAGTCATCTTCTCTGGGTCTGGATTTGTTGCACATCCAGACAAAAACTACAAGTAACAGAGAAATAATACGGGAAAAGTATCTGTACGTGAAAGAAATCTATCAAATATCAAAGTTTACATTTAATTTGAATTATTTAAATAGAATAATAAAAAATAAAATGTACTTTTAAAAGTTGTGGATGAGGTTTATGGACGCGTATAGTCATATTAAAAAAATATTATGTAATATCGCATACTCTGAATTAACTTTAGCAATTTATACTTACAAGTTTTGCAACAACCATTCATGTCACTCTTCTCAGTTCCCTGTAATACATATGAAATATATTGTAAATTATACAGAAAGACAACACTAATACACATCCATGACTTACCTGTATTAAAAAGAGGAGACACACTGCAAACCAATTTCCATTGCACTATGTATTTTGTACGTTTGAGTGCATGTGTTATTTTTCATTTAACCACAGAATTGACAATTTGCAGATCTGTTTATTTGTACGTAACTTCTATATATTTTAAATACATTCAAAACTGCTTTAAGATGTTTGTGTTGATTAAAAATGAAGAAATGAAAAACTCACCCTTAGTTCCTGTCATTCACATGTCACATTCACATTTTGAGTGTAAAAATGTGATATTCTGTTGTTTTTTTTTTCATGGCTGGATTATACTCACTGGAACACAGTTTTCTGGAACAAATTCCTGACACGTTGTTTTGCTCACAGAGGTCGTGAAAGTATCGTTCACCTTCCGGCAGTCATACTGGGTACAATTGTCATTTGGTGGCGACCAAGACTGAGAGGGCTGTCAGAGATGTAGATGTAGAGGTCAGTTAGTAAAGATACCCTCTGGACTCAGGTGAACCTGACATTCAGGAGACAAACACAGATTCTGCAGATTCTCGTAGATTAGCTGTAGCAACTGGACTTGTTTTGAGTTCCTTGAAGACATTTCACCTCTCACTAAGGATAGAAGTATCTGGAACTCCCAACTAGTCAGTCAGAACTGATGAACCCTCTTGGATGAGAGGTGAAACGTCTTCAAGGAACTCAAGTGAGCCCAGATGCTACGACTAATCTACGAGAATAACTATGACCTGGATGACTGAGAATCTTCACAGACAGATTCTGCAGATGTTTCCGTTATGTTATACTTACACTGATTATTACAGGAGCTGGAAGGCCGGAATCCAAAACACAATGTGTCTGTACACATCTGCAACATTTATCGGGTTGAACTTCACGCACAAAGCCCTATTTTAAAAAAAAAATAAATGCACAAATCAATATGGTCTGCAACCTCAGCTAATTAGATGTGTATGTAATTACCATGTAGTCATATTAATATAATACTTGTACCTTTAAAGATACTTTTTTCTCACTTGCCACCATACATTTAGGTAGACATGCAAAGCTTTGACATTAAAGACAGATGTAACTAAGTTTGTGATGTTCAAAATGCAATATTTTGTTCAAAAATATTATAGCAGCATCATTTTCCACAAACATTTTCACAACGTTAGTCTGGAGTGTAAAACAGAGTGTAAAAACAGTGCACAGATTCTTCAGCATAAGCCACACAAATAAAGTTTAATTAATCTCTGTGATATTCTAACTGCAGCAGAAATGTAACAACTAGATGTCTCCAACCAAAGTGAATGACACCAACATGTTTGACTGCTTAGTAGATCTGACATGGATAACTGTTTAAATTTAACTTTCTCTGCGCCAGCATCAAAAATGAATATTCGCATTTAAGGCTGCAGTTTCCAAAATTTTTGATCTTCCAACCTGTCCTCATCTGGACATAAAGTCAATACATCATCAGCTGTTGTAAGACCATCTGCACATGTCTTTTAGATTTCTGAGAATGAAGTATGTGATGGAGTGATGTAACTGCATCGATCACAAATATTGACATAAGTGGAAGCATTTCCCATGCAGTAGTACCTGAGGACACTTCGGACACTGTATCTGATGACACTCAAACTTATTCAGCTCCGTGCTGGAATCCTGAGCTTCAGTGCAGTGGCATTGTTCACATGGGCTTTTTGAGAAATCCGCACCAGGCTGTGTACAACATAATGTAAAGTCTGCTGAGCCAGTTTCATACAAAGACTTACAGTGACAATTTAACAAGCAAGAATACTCCTGATAAAACACATGCAGTATGTTATTCCTTACCTTGTACTCAGTGTTGTTAAAGACACAGACACCTTTGGGTACTAGATAAAACAATGTTTACAAATGTGATTGCATTAAAACTGAGTTCAATTTTGAAGCTTTTCACACACAAATACCATGAATAAATGAAACTTAAATGTGAGCTTACCACAGCGGTGAACAGGGCAGCAACTACTGTTTGAGGTGAGGATCTCCAACTCAAATCCAAGGTCGCACTTTGGTTTTTGCAGTGAGCAGCTGTTCTTATCGCACTCTGTTGGTATAACATTGTGAGAAAAAATAAAAATAAAAAACAAGACAACCAAAAATTGTCATGTGTAGTAACTGGAATTAATCAGGCACCTCTGGAAGGTAGGTTACTATAGACTATAGGTTAGTATAGGTGATAAAATCCTCTTGTCAGTCTTTTAACATCATAATGAGTCACATGTTGCAGATTATGCCTGTATTCAACTTAGAATTATACAGCAGTGACCCCCATATAATGGTAATATCTCTTTGGCACAGGATAAGTGCCATTCAATTTCAATTCAATTTTATTTGTATAGTGCATATTTACAACAACAAGTCATCTCATAGCGCTTCACAAAAGCAGAGACAGAAACACCCAACAATCCAAAACATTTGGATTCCCTATAAGCTTCAGCAGTCCATGTAATTCTCTGTATATCATTTTTTGTTTGTTTGTTTGTTTGCTCCAGCTGAGTGTTTTTCTTCTGTATAGTTGGACACTCAATCCTACAAATCAAAAAATCAACCAAAAACTTGAAACTGTTGCAACATAGGCCAACATATCTGCTTTTAGTCCCTAGCGTGGGCCAAGTTCCAGGTATGCTGGATCCTACACTTCCCATGATGCAGAGTAGTACTTCATCTGATTAAACTGATCTATGTGTTTAAACTCTGCAAATGAGAAACCAAAGGAAACAATCAGGTTAACTAACAGGGTTGGAATAACTCCAATATTGCAATTTGCCTTTGTGTAGCGTGGAGTAGTTTTACAGTGTTTGAGTAGAGTCATAGATGAGCTGGTGTGCTTGAGCTGCAGTGAGTGGGGAGGGGTGTGTGGAGAGAGAGATGCGCAAACACTGCTGAATTACGTCTAAGCCATGTTAAGGCATAAACAAATTATTCCTAGGGACACTAAACTTAAAAATGTGAATTTTGGTGAGCAGACATGAGTTTTTAGAGGTTTAAATACCGATTGGACTTAAAGATCAGTTGCCATTCCCATCGTACCTGCTCCTGTGAAACATTTTATTGCATGGTATCTGAAATCACTCACCACATATCAGTTTCTCGCAGCAGTTCTCCGTGCGGTTCACCAACACCTGTCCTTCCTCGGTACAGGTGATTGGTTTTTGCGTGGGGCATGTGACAGGCTGACACCGATTACCCAGAGTGTCCTCATCACAAGTACAGTACTGACAGTCACTCTGCCAGATTTCTCCAAACTGTTTGAGGGATTGAAAAGAAGAAATGTCATACCAGCAGCAAATATAACCGTTGCAGGTTTTGTATTGTATTGTATCGTAGCATCTACCTGTTTAGGCTCGCCATCAGATCCAATGCAACCTGAAACAATAAAAAAGAAGCAGTTTACCTGAGTAGTCACAGACTCACAAAGATTCACATAGGATTGTACCTAATTAGACAACAGGACTTACAGGAGGAGACACAAGTGTCGTTATCTGGACTGAACAAAGTCATTCCCTCTGGGCAGAAACATCCTTCTGTGAATCCACCGCAAGTCTTGTTCTGGTCACCCTCTTCTCCTTGACACTGCTGCATGTACTTTTTATTGTATCTAAATATGAATAACTCGATAAATGATGTGTGCAATGCAACACAGACACCCAGTCTTGCACATCAAAATATCTCATTTATGGGCTTTGTTCTTGCTCTTCAGGTGCTCTTCAGTCTAAAATCTACCACAGCTGAAAAATATCAGGACCCGTCTGATGGGTTGTAACAACATTTTGTAAAGATATTCATGGTTACCAAGTGATGAATCCCATTGATAACATATTTTTTCTATCACCAGTGAAATTGACATTTGTAGTTTTAAGTGAAACATCTTAAACTATTGGATATCATGACAGTTGGTATAGACAGTCACATTCTCCTCAGGATTAACTGGAACTACTTTGGTAACCCTTTAGCTTTCTATGTAGTGCCATTACAACATTAAACTTTCAATTCGTTCAAATCCCTGCAAAACTAAGTAGATTCACATCACCTTAAGCTGAACTTTGTGTTTAGTTTACTGTTAGCATGCTGACATGTGAGTGCAAATGAGCATGCTAATATACAAATGTTTGCATTGAGCTCAACTCAAGCGGACTGTTGGAGTTAGTAGCATAGCTGCAGACGCTCACTTTTATCAAATACAAGCTACTGACATTACATACTGAATTTGTGATATTGTATAAAAAGAATTGAGTGATTACCTCTCATTGCAAGTTGATTCAACGAATTGCCCACAGGGCTTGTAAACCTTATTTACTGGACATTTAAACTCTACAAAAAGAGAAAGTGGGTTTACCATCAGAATGCAAAGAAACTGTCATCTTTAAAAACAACTGGTTGCTTTCTACAAAGACAACACTCTCCTACCACATTGTCCCTTTGTGGCGTTCCTCCAGTCCACACAGACAGATTTTTCAGCACACCTTGCGGCATATTCCTCCAGACTGGAACAAGTTATGTTGGAATTTGGCATGTGGCAAGCATCAAACTTGCAGCCCTCATAAAACGATTTTGGATTAATTACTTTGTGGCATTCCTTAAACACCCTTACAATGTCCAAAACAAAAGAAAGGAAATTAGTCCAGCAATACTGCACAATGAACTGACATGTTGTGCTCATGTTTATCTTGTAAATCCTTACGCGCTTTTCAAAATTTCACAAATTTCAGACTGGCACGGTGTTTGTGTTGGCGGTGCTGTTGTTGGGGTTGTAGGAGGTGGAGTTTCACAATATGGCTTTGTGGCATTGTGTATCTGCCAATCATGTGCCATCTCATAGCATGACTGATGAATCGTGCCATTTCGTAATCTGCAGTCATTATCCTGGTTGTTGTCACAGGTGCCTTGTGAAAGGAAATATTAAAATTCAAGATTTCACAATTCTACAATTTCATTTAGCAGATGCTTTTTATCCAAAGCGACGTACATCTGGTATATTTTTGCATAAAACATGGATAGAAAAGGAGGTTATAGCCATCACGATTTGGAAAGTAAAAGAGAAAATGTGTTCTAGAGGTTAGAAAATTGACCTCTTTTCATGAAATCTTCCTCAGTATATGTAGCATTTATATGCGAGGTGTCGCTAATAAATAGAGACTGCTCTCATGTAAGTAGAACCAAAGCACCCATGTGTGAACCATGCTCTTTTATAAATTAAAACTTCACTAAATAAATCTAAATTACTGCATTAGTCTCATTATTGAATAGCCACACCTTCTGTTTAAATCCAGCAATCAGCCACAACAATAACATTACATAGTATCATGTCCCCAAAGCAGCCCTGAACCACTGGGTCATGGACAAAGCTCCTCTGGGGGTGTCCTACCAGTGTTCCCGGTGTCAGACACAACAGGACACCCCCAGAGGTCCTTGACATGATGGGTGTGTCTGGCACCGGGACACTGGCGGCGGGTCCTTTCGGTACTTTGGATTGAGGGTGGGACACCTCCGATGAATGCTAGATCGGATTACAATCTGGTAATACATCCAGCTTGGAGGCCGGGTCAAAGCTTTGAGGACTTTGTTATGTTCCTCAAGCTGTTCCTGAGCATTTTTTGTTGAGTGGCATGACACCCTTTGCTGCTGGAGTAGGCTGCTAGTGTTGTGCACTACTGTTTCCATGGATAGGTGTGTTTGGTCTGTAACAATGTTTAACTCGAGGGTACAGCATTCATATGACAATAACTATGTTACACTTTACCTGTCAGTGCTTATACTGTTGTGGCTAATTGGTGTACACATATTTTTAAAGTCATGAACGTAACATGCAGCTCAATTCATGTTTCAACATATTATTTTAACAGGTAATCAATTCTCAGCTTACCACACTGTCCCTCGGTGTTGTCGTGGAAAAGAGAAAATGGTAATTCAACGTAGAAAGAAAGCCCTTTGAACATCACAAATGCTTTAATTTCCGGGATTTCCAAATGCACCTCAATTCCTTTAGTTGTGACGATGAGGTCTTTATTTTTGTAGCTTGGGAGTATTCGCTTGCCGTTGATGAACACCTAAACAGTTACAACATTATTTACAGTAGCTGAAAAACATCTTAGTTGTCTTCATCCTTGGAAATGATTTAAATATATTAAGACAAGTTAAAACAATTTGATGAGGTGATATTTACCATGGTTACGGTTTTCGGTATTCTCTCCTGTGTAAGAATCACTTCATAGTTTTTGTAAAACACAGTCAAGGCTTTAACGCAGGTCACAGTTCCAGAAGCATCACAGTTTTCATTGTCAGTGACAACTGTAAAATTGTATTTGGGCTTGATCTCCTTGATCAGGACGTATGTGCAGTTGTGCTGGAAGCTATAATATCTGCCATCAAATGTCTCAAAATGAGGATCTCCCCATCCAGAGCAAACACCTGCAGATATTAGATCAAGATTACACTGTTACACAAAAGAAAAACAGATTGTCTATTTGGCCTGTATGTGTAGCAGTTTAAAGATGTTGCTTGAATGTGATACTTTAAAATGCTTTGATTTGAACTTACATTGGCATTCGTAGTGGAAACAACAGCCTGTTTCATCATAAATCCGAACAGGCGGTTCTCCATTTTCACAAACAGGCTTGGGTTCCACTTTACATGGGACATGCTCTTTGATTACTCTACCTTTGTCACATGTTTCTGTGGTGCACTTGTCCTCACTCCAAGACTCACCATGCTGTAAAGAACAAACCAGGACTTTTAGCAATATATTACAAGTGAAAGTAATATTTTATTTAAGACCTCCAGGTGCATGAATGCTATTTCACAACATATACATATATGATTTGTATTAGATTCTCATGAGGTATTTTTGGGTTACAAACTTCACCTGAGCTGTTTGAAGAATTAGTTTTAGGATAAACTTTGTGTAACTCTGCTGAACATCATTTCAACGTAAGCTGATGGACATAAATTATGTTGGAAATAAGTCAAATAATGTGTAGGCTATATGTCATGAAGTTACTAGTTTAAATGAATCTGTAATTGCCAGTTGAATTGAGTGTTGTTGCACTTGACTGTGACATTGTTGCTCACAACTTGAAGGACAACTTGAAGTATGGAAAACGCTTTATCGAAAGGAATCAACGACCTTGTGTTAGCTGGCTAACAAGCTAGTAGAGACAAACTTAAGCCATTCATACAAATATTAAGTACTAGTACACAGTGACAGTATCTGTATTTTCTTATGTTTCTGCATTTCTTTTAATTTTCTTTATTTTCATTTTATTAAAGTATATATCTAAATACAAATACCTTTCTTGGTGGGCTGAGATATGAGCAGTCAGTGGGAGGCTTCTCTGTGCTTTTTCCAGTGGTTGTTTTTTGACCAATGCTTGTTGTAGTGCCAGAACTTGTTGTGGTAATCGCAGGAGTTGGTGAAGTAGTAGCGTAACATGGCATTGACTGCTTTTCAATACTGCATGTCAAACTGCAATGCGCAGTGAAACACCAGCCGGCTTCATCAGTCTTGTTGTAGATTAAGTCTCCTACATGGGTATAAAACCAAGGCACATGATCAAAATTAATAACAATGTGAGACAACAAGACAAATCAAGTTACAGTTGTTATAATGCAGCTTTTGTGAGGTCTAACCACATTTTTGCTTTTACAATACTTAAACAGGAAATCCATGGTAAGATAATGTTTTATTCAACAAAATTATTCATTACAAATGGACAAGTAGGATTCCAATTGTTATACTTATTGGATTAAAAGCCTGGCATGGACCTTGGAAATGACTAAATTTGCCTGCAGTCACTTATCCCTCCATTGTGGAAGACAACTAGTAAGTCACTACTGCATAGATATGGACCAAAAGCTCATTTTTTAAAAACTGAATAAACCCTGAATATGATTGTTAGCATACTACATTTTGCGTGAGGTTTGGCCCTCGGTCCTAAATGCAGGCCACCTCAGAATGGAGATTATGATATCTCAGTATAAATAGGACCTGAGAGGACCTTATACTTTAGGTGCCCTTTTCTATTCTGATCAGATGTTCCAGGTTGCGTTGTAAAGACATGTGTACAAAGGTGCTTCAAAAAGTTCTCGGCCTCAACCAGAAACACAGGGCAAAATTCCCATTTGGGGGCATAACTGTATACTATAAAGCGTGATATCACTGTCCAAAAAACTCAAATGTTTGTCATCACTTCTTTCCAAGGAGAGAAAAGCTTCGAGTTAGTGTGTTGTTGCGTTAGGGAATGCGCCCGTCTACACAGCACAGGTGGCAGTAGTAGTGTGGCTTTGAACTGTTCCCCATGCACCTTACTCACCTGACCTTGTACCATCTGACTTTGTGAAGTCTAGAAGTGCCACCTGTGCTGTGTGGAGGGGCACATTATCCTGAAGCAACTAGAAACTTTTTTCTCTTCCAAAAGAAATGGTAAAAAAACATCTGAGTTTTTGTGGACAGTTAAATATGGCATTATAAAATAGAAGTTATGCCCCAAAGTGGGAGTTACACTCCCTGTTTCTGGGTGAGGCTGAGAATTATTTGAAGAACCCTTGTAGATATGACCAAAATGTTGCAATGACAACATGGACAACAACTGACAACAACAGCGCATTGCTTACCAGGAAAGGAAGTTGTGCCGTTGAATATGCAGAAACATACAGTTGTTCTGCCTGTTGCTGAAGACTGAAGAGATGACGATGACGGAGTAGTAATTTCAAGAGTGGGCTTTTCTGTTGTGGCTGGAGAGGTTGTAGACTTTCTTGTAGTTGTGGCTATGATGATCTTTTCAGTGGTTACAGTGGACCTCTCCGTCGATGCCCTCTTTGTTGTGATGGGTTTTTCTGCGGTTGTTGTTGCTTCTGTTGTTCCAGAGGGGTTTTCTGTGACTGTTGTGAATTCAAGGGTTGTTGTGACAATGGGTTTTTCTGTTATTGTGGTTGTTGTGACAGCTTCTCCCGTGGTTGTTGCTGCTGTAGTTCCAGAGGGTTTTTTTGTTGCTGTTGTTGATTGAAGGGCTGTTGTGACAAT
>NW_007580278.1:20304-20990 GCF_000690725.1 Stegastes partitus | reverse complement strand
ATTGTGGTTGTTGTGACAGCTTCTCCCATGGTTGTTGCTGCTGTAGTTCCAGAGGGCTTTTCTGTCACTCTTGTGGATACAAACATTGTTGTGACAATGGGTTTCTCTGTGGTTGTGGTTGTTGTGACAGCTTCTGCCGTGGTTGTTGCTGCTGTTGTTCCAGAGGGTTTTTCTGTTACTGTTGTTGACCCAAGAGCTGTTGTGACAATGGGTTTTTCCGTTATTGTGGTTGTTGTGACAGCTTCTGCTGGGGTTGTTGTTGCTGTTGTTTCAGAGGACTTTTCTGTCACTCTTGTAGTTGTAACCTCAACAACTGGTTTTGTTGGTGGTCCTACTGTAGTACTGTATTGTACAGTATTTGTAACAACTTCTGAGGTTGTTGTGGTAGGTTTTCCCACAGTTGCTGTTGTGCTGGGTTTTTCTATTACTGTGGTGGTGGTTGCTTCTGTTGTTACAGGAGGTGTTTCTGTTGTTGATTCAAGGGCTGTTGTGACAATGGGTTTTTCCGTGGTTGTGGTTGTTGTGACAGCTTCTTCCATGGTTGTTGCTGCTGTAGTTCCAGAGGGCTTTCCTGTCACTGTTGTTGACTCAAGGCCTGTTGTGACAATGGGTTTTTCTGTGATTGTGGTTGTTGTGACAGCTTCTGCCGTGGTTGTTGCTGCTGTAGTTCCAGAGGGCTTTTCTGT
>NW_007580278.1:0-19285 GCF_000690725.1 Stegastes partitus | reverse complement strand
GTGACAATGGGTTTTTCTGTGATTGTGGTTGTTGTGACAGCTTCTCCCTTGGTTGTTCCTGCTGTTGTTCCAGAGGGCTTTCCTGTCACTGTTGTTGACTCAAGGGCTGTTGTGACAATGGGTTTTGCTGTGACAGTGGTTGTTGTGACAGCTTCTCCCGCGGTTGTTGCTGCTGTAGTTCCAGAGGGCTTTTCTGTCACTCTTGTGGATACAAGCATTGTTGTGACAATGGGTTTTGCTGTGGTTGTGGTTGTTGTGACAGCTTCTGCCGTGGTTGTTGCTGCTGTAGTTCCAGAGGGCTTTGCTGTTGCTGTTGTTGATTGAAGGGCTGTTGTGACAATGGGTTTTTCTGTGACAGTGGTTGTTTTGACAGCTCCTCCCGTGGTTGTTGCTGCTGTAGTTCCAGAGGGCTTTGCTGTTATTGTTGTTGACTCAAGGGCTGTTGTGACAATTGGTTTTTCTGTGATTGTGGTTGTTGTGACAGCTTCTCCCGTGGTTGTTGCTACTGTAGTTCCCGAGGGTTTTTCTGTCACTGTTGTGGATACAAACATTGTTGTGACAATGGGTTTTTCTGTGATTGTGGTTGTTGTGACAGCTTTCGCTGTGGTTGTTGCTGCTGTTGTTCCAGAGGGTATTTCTGTGACGGTCGTTGATTCTTTGGTTGTGGGTACTATGTTTGTTGTTGTGCTTGTCCCACAAATATAATGGCAACACCTGACTCGTATTTCATAGTCAAAACAAACAGGAGGTTTTTGGTCCCTGTTATGACAGATCAGTCCATCTATTGGATTGCATGTTACTGTCTGACGTAAGTCCTTCAAAGGCGTACTTTTGTGATTTACCGCTCTACACTGTATTTCCAGGGGTTTTCTGCAACGACTCAGATCTAGATCAGTGATGTTTCCAATGGTTTCATAATCTCCACTATCTGGAGTATAGTAAGGTTGAACTTTGTTGATCCAACCTGACCATGTACAAACAAAGCAGTCGGGAGGTGTTGATTGTTCTGTGATTGTTGTGGTGGTATGTGGCGTTGTTGTTGTCTCACGTTTTTCTGTGACTGTTGTGGATGCAAGGGTTGTTGCAGGTATTGTGGTAGTTTTTTCTTTGATTGTTGTTGTGGTAGGTTTTTCCATGGCTTTTGTTGTGCTGGGGCTTTCTATGACTGTAATGGATGTTGATTTATGGGTTGTTGTCGGTATTGTGCTGGGTTTTTCTGTAGATACAGCTGTAGAGAGTGTTGGCAATGTTGTTGTTTTGGACCTTGTTGAGACTCTTGGTGTTGAGAATGTCAAAACTGTTGTAACAGCCTCAGTAGTAACATTAGGAGCCTTTTGAGTTGTTGTGATGGGTGTTTTTCTGGTGGTTTGTGGGACTGTCAAAAATACAAGACCACACCATTATCATTTCCTCATAAGTGTCAAATCTTCTAAGAAGGAATACCTAAGCTTTGTGTTTTTAAGTATCTTATGCTTACCACTTGGGGTGAAGACAAAACCTGATGTAGTTGTTGGAGAAGTAGTAGTAGTAGTAGTAGTAGTAGTGCAAGGCTTACTGATCCTGATAATATTTCCCTTTTTTCCACACAGAGCAGTGAGACAGGTTCCATCTCCATCATCTGTATCGTAGACTTTTTCTCCCTGCTTGTATATATGACCTTTATAGGAACAAGTGCAAGCTGCAAAAGAAATGAATTGAAATGGTTTCAGCATGTTTGTTGTGTCTTCAGTAAATCTGTATGCTTTCTTAGCAACAACAATCAAAGCAACAGTCATAAACATAGTATTGTTTATTCTACTTACTTTGCTCATCATACTTGCAGTTACTCATTGCCGAGAAACAATGACTGAAAGATAAACAAGAGTAGAAAGGTTCATCTTGAATAAACTTAAAAACAAAATATATTTACTTGGTTTATGTTTCTGTACTATTGAGTATTTTCAGAGTCACCTTAATTATTTGTTTTTTAAAATTGACAGTACGTAATTTTATCGAATGCCAGATGTTTTAGGATTTACATAGTGTTGGCATTATGATATAGCAACTTGATTATTTTTTAGAGACTCTATAAAAGTTACCATTAACTTTTGCACCTATTGCAGAATGTTGACGAGTGCCCTACCAGCTGTAACAGTTTTCCTTTGACGGCATGGGGTCCCCTTCTTTATAATGGTTCCCTTCGTCATCATAGCAGCCACATTCCTCCTTTGACACACACTTCATTGTGACTTCTTCCAAATAAGACTTTTCAGGCGGGCAAGTTGGATAGCAGCCTTAAAAAGTTAAATGTCATTGTAAATTGCAAAACTGGTACAGTACAGGTTCAGGCACAAAGTCTAGCCTAAACCTTGTGAACAACTCTGAGTGGTTGAAACACACCAATAAACACAGCTGAGCTTAAAACATCACATTATGAGTTTTACTTGAAAAGAGCATGCATGGTCAGCAGCTTTTCACTGAATATTTCTAACCTTCAAAATGTACATATGAGCCCTTTTTTTTGTCATTAATACCTTCTAATGCTGGAAGTTGATTGTAGCATTTTCCTGACGGATTCTTGCATGTCTTCATGCATTTTCTTCCACATGGCTGATAGTGCCACTCACATTCTCCATCAGGGTTGTAGAAATCACAGAATAGAGCTAATGAAACAAAAGAAAGGAGTATTGACAAGATAAAGAATGACATCGTTGTTTACATCATATTAAGATACTCATACTTGCATATATTGATGGTACAGATAGATCATACAATGTATTTTTTTCTCAGTTTCCTCACATAAGCATATACAAAGAAAGCAGAACAAACTCACGGCAGATGGTGGGAGTTCTCCATTTCACACAGGCTCCGGCCTCGTTACAGGCTGCTGCGTAGGCGGCTACAGATGAGCAGAAACACTCACAGTCTCCCCCCGAATTGCAGGCGCATGAGTCTCTCACACAAGCATCATAATAGCTATCATAGTCCACCTTTTTGAAAGATGACATTATGAATTGAAAAAGTAGATTGTTAACTGTACTTCTAAAGAAACTCAGAGAGTATTTGCCTTGTATCAATACGTTTTTTATACCTTTGAATGGCAGGCAGCGAATACTTCACTCTTGATAATGCTGCACTTTTTAGTTGCCCATGCCTTCCTGTGGGAGTACAGACTGCAGGGATCTTTTTGAGTCTGTGCATTTGGGCAGTTAGACGACACTTTCCAGCTGTTTCCAAACTCAAGGGCTTCAACCACCACTTCTTTGTTTCTGGTGCTCAATTCATTCTTGACTTTCCCATCATAATTCCCGCACAAGCCACAGACTTTGCCCTGGGATAAAACAAGAATTATTTGGTTTGTAAAATGGCAACCGCATTAACAAATATCTGACAACCTGATTATCTGCTCATCCACCTTAAATTTGTAGCTGAGTCTGATCATGAGTGTTGTTTTCTTATTCCAGACGAGAACAAGGCCATTCTCTGCCTCGATGACAAGATATACACCCATAGTGTGGACTTTAAAGGGTATGTCCTCCCCTTTGCTTTGTTTGATAACTCTGACATTTTCTTCTGACAGAACAATTTGATTATTCTGAAAGACATGAAGCACAATTATTTGTATTTGTGCAGTCATTTTGAGCATTTTCAAAACACAATGTACTTAAATACCGTAGTGTTGTGATGTGTATTACATTCATAAAAGAAAAAACAATCCTCATCTCCTTGTTGTGATTTTTCTAAAAATGTAAGCACATATGAACGTGGGTTCATGCTGCTGCCCACAGTGCATCTCCCTGTATCCATCACCAACACTGAAACCACTGACAGCTGAATAACACTGATCATCTTATTACAATGCAAGGTGGGAAGGTGGTTTTATGTTGCGACTGATTGGTGTACAATTCCTGTTTCTTGTAAAAGTTTACATGTGATTCATACAAGTGAAGACTTTCACCGCTTACAAAGATAAGCAAGCTCATATTCACTACGTTAACTCAAACAGAACCATCGCCTCTCATCTTTTAAGTATAATGATTGTTGACCACCTTAACCTGTTCTCCTAATTATGAGATAAGGTTTGCTTTTTCATTTGTGAATGCACTTAACTTCCATAGTCATGTACCCCTAAATAGAGCTTGATTTTCTTGGAGCAGGTGTTTTTATCAGATTCACAGGGGATATTCTCAGTCAGCAGCTTGAAGGTGCCATTGTTGTCATTGCCACAGTGATCCTGCAAGATTCACATGTTAGTATCACAAGATGGACTTTGAGTTACAAATATTAAACATCGGTTTAGACTATACCTGAGAGATGATGTAGTTACACTCCCCATTAAAGCTAAATTTCTTTTCGTCAAAAGTGATGTAATGTCCTTCTCCGTATATGGTACAGGTTCCATCACACTCGTGATCTGTACATTTCCATTTGCTGCCTTTGCATGTGCTAAGATTTGAAATAGTAAAAATGTATTAAGCAGATATCCACAGTTTCAAAAGCTTACAACCAATTGTGAAGTGATACAGCTCCACACCACACCATCAAAGGCTCACCATGTATTGCATCTCACAGGGATTGATTGTCCAGAGTTATAGGATTCTCCATTATGCAGACATGGGCAGTCCTCCTCCTTTATACAGCCTCCTTTACCATCTGACAGCAGGCCGTCAGGACATACGCAGCCTGAGATACACTGTCTACTGACCTGTGCAGCACAAGGCATTTCATTTAATATGTGATTCAGTTTCTCTTGTATACATGAGTAGAATATCTAAAAGCAGTCATGAGCCATTATCCCAATCTTACACATTCTGTGTCCAGTGTCTGGCAGCTTTTTTGGCACTCGGATCCCTTGTCACCGGGCTTTGCATTTGAGCAGTTGAATAAAACCATTGGAGCAGTGCATACTGATGACAATGATAGTGTGTTACAAAGGACATCACTGCATGCTTGGTGTTGCTAATACTGTGCTTTACTGTAGATGATCTGAGTGCTTTGTACCTACTTTCATTTATGTGGCGTCCTTTACAGTCTAATTTTCCACCATGGCAGATGCTGCATAGAAAGACAGGCAAAATAAGAAAAGTGGACAAACAAGAGAAATACATTTTACCAGTAAATTTCCATCTACAGTTAACCTCTGGATAAATGGAGCATTAGGTGACCCACAATTTGTTTAAGATTTCCCAGGGTTTCTCTTTCATCTGCTTTATTGATGTCTGTCTCCCATCAGTAAACTAATAGAATGCCAAAAAAATATTAAAAATGTTTTGCTTTGATTCACAGGAAACACTGAAATCCTCACCAAGTTTGTCCATGGACCCTGATGACCTGCCCAGAGTGCACAATCGTGTCACCGACATGACAGGGGCAATGTTTGGCCAACACACACACTCCCTTCTCATTAAGATAAGTTCCTTCAGCACAGCCGCAGCCATCGAGCTGGGTAAAGTTAACACTGCATGTTGGGTCTGACTGGCTGAAAGAGCGACAGGTGCGATCACAGCTTGTCATCTTGTAGTCATACACAAAACTAGGAGGACAGTCTTCTGTGTATTTCTCTGTTGAGAGAAGAAAAGGTTGCTTAGTGAATTATCACTATAAAAAAAGACAGACTGAATTTAAACCATAGTTTGGTTTAAACCTACTGCATTCGTCGGGCCTCCATCCTGTCAGGAAGACACCTTCAGCGGCACATGCATGGACGTAAGAGGACATGGCAGAACACATGCACTCTTGACTGTTTTCACAGGCGCAGCTGTCATATTGACAAGACTGAAGAGGAAAGCAGCAACAAGTGAAATGAGAGGTTGATATACACAGTTGACAAGGAAGTAAAATAACACAAATACATGAGCATAGATTAGGCTGCAGGCAATAGCATTAGGATTTATTGCTTACTTTTTCATAGTCTTCTGGGTTTATTTCAGAATGGCATTTTGAAAAAATCCCATCTGGGCGTGACAGCATGGAGCACCAGTGTGTGGCATATTTCTCTGCAGAGAGAAACAAGCATGTTTACAGGTAGAGCACTGTGAAGAGTGATATTAAAGTGTAACTTCACAACCAGCTTTTAGCCAAAGCTCACCAACAGCATAAGGCTTAAAAGTAGGATTTAAAGGACTCCAACTGCACTGTCCAGAGAGAAAGTCCTCTGTCAAACCTTTGGCACAATCACATTCTGCACTTATGTGTTCTTGGTCAAAAACACTGTGATTGGATTAGATATAGTAAGGCCTGTAAATGGAGCCAAGCGGAGGCGTAGAAATCTAGTTTCTTCTCAGGCCATTTGACCTACAATAAGTTGAAAGGTTTGAATGGAGTTTTTGACCAATAATGGCAAAGAAATAACTACATCACCCAATTTTGAAAGCACATTTGGCATCAATGATTCTAGTCCTTTAAAATATGGAGCATGATGTCTGTGATCTACCTCTGTCTACGCTCAAATGGCAGGGTTCCCCATGTATGTTTTTCACATCAGGGCAGCTTGTTCTGGTCTTCCACGTGTTGGCAAATGTCACGGCCGTTCCCTCAGTCAATCCATTTCTTGCTGTGAGGTCATCAGCCTCAACATCATTAAAATTTCCACAAAGTCCTAAAAAAACAAAAAAAGGCACATTGATTTAATATTTTATTTAAAGATTACTTCAACACTCATACTTTTCACTTTAATCAAAAGTGCTCCAGATTAAAAACCCACCGCTGAGTTTTCCTTTAATGGAAGCACTGGCTTTGATGTAGACCTGCATGGTTGGTACGAGCTGAATCTCAAGGTGAAGCCCGACGGTGGTGGAGATTACAACAAAGAATGTGGATGGTTTGAAGACTGTGGCTTCATCTGTAAAGGAAAAAAAAAATCATCTTCGATAAAGAGATAGTTTTAGTTTGAGCAAACTCACTCATATGTTGTGATCTCATAAAAGAAGACACTAAAAACAACCAACCACTCACTTGTGAAAAGAGGAAGCTGGGGGACCTGTTTGTTATGTAAAACTTGCCCACTGGCTTCGACTACAACCATCTGCAGGACAAAGTGAGGAGGTACATCACGATACATATCTGAATGCTTTCTGACATATATTACATGGAGAAAACTGTAAAAATAGGCCTTCTCATATATTTTACCACGTTTTCTTGCAGTAGTAGAGTGACTGCAGTCAGGCAAGTTGCCTTATCAGATTTGTCACATTTAGCCAAGTCCACAAGGACACTGAAAGTCCCACTAGTTTCCTATAGTCAAGAGGAGAAAAATACACTTAATTACAAACTATTATTTCATTCACATTTACTGTCATTTTGCTTCTGAGTTAAAAGAAAAAGAAATACCTTGGAGAGCACATACGAACACTCTCCATGGAAAGTGTATTTTTTATCGTCATAGGTAGAAATGTGAGAGCCGCCACGGATGGAGCAGAGACCAGGACAGTCCACATCCTGACAGTTCCACTGACCCCGAGTGCAGGTGCTGTCAACAAGGTTCAGTCAGGTCAACTCCACAAACCATCTTAAAAGCACATGTTGTGAATGTAAAAATTACCATTTTTGACATGCTTTTGAGTATGACTCCCCAGGGCTGTATGGCTGACCATTGTGCAAGCAGGAGCACTGGTCAACAGCGACACACCCACTTTGTTTGATGTCATCAAAGACGGTCCCTTGGGAGAAACATAATGACACACTTAGGCTGTGTCCAAAATCACCCACTATACCCTACATAGTGCACTTTATAGGGTGTTCGCCATTTTGTAGTGCTGTGCGAATGTTAAGTTATAAATGCATCCATAATTTAACAGTCCATTTCTAACTGTATTTCCGACACATTCACAAATGTGAACTGGGCGTCAAAGAAAATACAAAATTAAAAATGCAAAATCATGAATTTATACACTTATTTAGGTCCAAAATCAAAACCGCATTTCATCCAAGCACCTTGTTTAGATGTCGCTGTCAATTACCTGTTAATCTTCCCTATCTCTGCATCAACTGTGCACCGACTCATTGTGACCAAAGTGTATAACGAAGAGTCCCGTCAAGTTATGAGGACAATAAGACATTTATCAGGGTGTTAACCTAGCATTAATATTGTACAGGAATGATTTCAGTTCATGTAGCCTGTTATGTAACACTAAGCCAAAAAACAAGTGTTTTGTCCACAATTTATATTTTAATTTATTGAAAGGATAGTCCATTGAGATGTAGTTTATAATTTACAAGTAGGTCCTAAAAACACAAAAGCAAAACACACACAAACACAACATTATATAACACACACTACAGATACACAGACAACTCGCTGACCCCTTTCCATCCACCCCATCCGACCTCAGCTATTGAATAAAAAAGCAGTTACAAAGACCCAGAATATTACAATTACAACAGCATCTGAAGCAGTTTGATTTCCAATATTTTTAATGAACCAAAAATTTGAGTGACGCGCAAATTTAAATCACAAGTAAGTTGCTTTAAGATGAGAACGATAGTTTTAATCAGACGGAGCTTTGTATTGAAATTGCCTGCATCCAACTTTCAAAACAAAAACAATTGGAGCACAAAGAAAACATGATATGGCCTATGACTAAGTGATTTTGAATATTTATATGACACCAGAAACTGTTTCAAATACAAAGAGTATTTCAAATAAAGACATTTGAAAATAAAGAGGAGCCAGTGAAATAGCCTTTGTTGATTTAGGCTGGAACCAGTTAAGCAATTCATATAAGAGACAATAAGGCTATATGTTGGGGCGGGGGGGAGGGGTTGTTGTAGTAAATTCAAAGTAGGGCTTAATGGAGAGTTCAGGGTTGTTCCAAAGTCCAAGATGTTTGAAGGATTCAACTTTCTCAAAGCAATGACCCATCGTCAAAAATAATGTTCAGGTCAAAAGGACGTGAACGAACATGTCATGTATGAAACACCATTATGAAGGACTTTTTCTTATGCAAATCAAGTTTGTTGGTATGAAACTGTTTTGAACCAGAAATTCAACTGTCTACAGTTCAGAATTTCTAATATATCAGAGAAGGAGACGTAAATAACAGTGTCATCAGCATAAAGGCGTACAGAGCAATTTGAACATATTTTATTAGTAAAGTAGAAGGGATCCTAGGGTGAAACCTTGTGGAACACACTTCCCCACGATTAAATAGGCAGACTGAGACACACTGATGTCTATTATTTGGCAAGAATTAATTCAAGCAAGTGACTGTAAAATTACAACTTTTCCTATCCTGCTATTGGTGAAGACGAATAGCAAATTATTCCTTCAGGTAACTAAGCATCACAAACTACTGATGGCTGTTTTACATTCACAGAACTTACCAGATGGACAGAAGCATCCATCTATGCAGTGCTCGTCACACGTTTGGCTTCCCTGAGGGTTGCTGCAGGTGTCAGTGCATGGATTACCACATTCTTTATACTCCATGTTGAAAGGGCATTGTTTTGCTATTGAACACAAAGATTTACATTTAGAAACACTGACTGAGATGAAACTACATTAACAATATCGAAGCTTGAGAATGCACAATTCTCATTCCTGTTCTCACCACATAGTTGTGCGGTCTTCCACTGCTGTGGGTTCCCGCCGGCATGAGCACACTGCCGTGAGTACTCTGATATTGTCGAGCACAGGCATGAAGTACTGCTGTTACAGTAGCACAGGTCTTCCTCACAGGCTTGAATGAAGGAGTTGGTATCAATCAGGTCTTGACAGCTGAGGAATGCAGGTCCAGCCAGCAGATTCTCGCAGGTCTTTGTCTGTATATATGCAACAGTATGTCATGTACTTAAACAGGATCTAAACGATATAAAATCATTTAAAGCAAACTCATTCTCTCATACCTGTTTTGTACAAGTCTGTGTGGCTGAAGAGTCGGTTTCTTCACAGCTTTCAGTGGGACCATTGACTTTCCATTGTGCTGCATAGAATTCAGTACTCACAGAATCCCCTGCTTCAAGAGGAAGGAAATGTTTAATCAAATTTTGGACTGATTTGAGTATTGAAGTTATTTTTAGCGTAACATTTAGTATTTACCTGACTGAATGAACTCATCATGAATCTGGGCTCCATTGAAGTCGCCACACAGGCCGCAGGTTTGATTCTTGAATTTTGCATCCAGCTCGATCTAGAAAATAGAATAAAGCGTAGAAATTCAGATGAAATCACTCAATGTTCTTTTGCTTGTTAAAATTTGTGCAGAGTGTCTGGTGAAGCTTTGTGTTCAGCCATATAGGAATGTGATTTGTTTTAGTCTTAAAATTCAGCCTGAAGTTGGCTTTGTCTAATACTCTCTCCATGTATTAACTACCAGCTATCAAACAGTTTACCATTTTCTGTTTCCTTTTAATATCAATATGGATCTCTCAACAGTGATTGTGCACTGTTCTCATACACTGCTGCCCATAAGGTTCCAATAGTTTTTGTTTTCAGACACATTCCTCTTTTTATGTCTATATGTACAGTATCAGTAATCACTTTTGACCAGGTGCAATGATTACAGAGTGAGTCCCAGTTACCCCGGTGAAACGGATTCTTACCGAAGAGTGGGACAACCTGCCCATTGACACCATCAACAAGCTTGTGGACAGTATGCCACGATGTCTTAGCGCATTGATCTGAGTCATACTCAATATTAGTGATTGAGTGACATTTGGAAGAGTAATATTGGACATTGTCATGCATGAAATTTGCTCGAATATGTGTTTCCTGTTATATGACCAAGGTTGAAAAGATTGAAACTAAACCCTTCATCGTATTTATCCAAACCCTTAACTTTGTCTTAGCCTGAATACACTGTTTGCAAAAGTTAATTGTAGTTTAATTTTTACTGTGATATGTATTGTATGTATGAGTTTTGAGAAGATATACACTTTATCTATTAAGAATAAATTGCATTGACACAATTATTTCATGAGAAGAGGTAAAAAAAAACTATTTTATTCCAACTTTATGGGCAACATATATATACACAGCAATATACACATCATCTCATCAGATGAATTTTGTCATCACCAGAAACACAAGAATGTTGACATGCCCTTTACAAAAGCACTTAACCTACACAACTGACTTTGATTTAACATGGGCTAAATGAAATAATTAAGCCACTTAGTCCAGTCAAGTCATATACAGTATATAACAAAGAAAATGTGAATACACATACCCAGAGGGAATCACCTTGATTCCACATGAAGACCAAACCCAGCGTTGCCTCGATTTTAAGATAGGACTCTGTGGACCTTGCTATTGAAACGCCAGCCTGGTTGTATGGTATGTTGACGCTGGAGAGGACAAATAAAACATTGCGGTTTCATCATAAAACATTCACAATCATAATCAGCGTTAACAGCGGTCAAATAAAAGTGACATTATCAAAACAAACTCACGGGTCGCCATTGACTTTGATGGATGCGTTGTCTAATTCCACCACAGATCCATCCAGTTTCATTGTGATTTTCTTAATGCTGATAGAACCATTTATCTCCTGTCTCTGGAGCTGAATGTTAAATGCACCATAGCTTCCATAGCCCTCACACAGGCGCGTAAGGATGTAGTTGCAAGTCAAGGGAAGACTGAAAAAATCTCCATCAAAAGTCTTAAAGTGGAAGTTTCCCCATGTGCTGCAGAACTGGCTGTTGTGAGAGGGTCTCAGCTCTAGTTTGTGGAGATGAAAACACATTCACTACACGTAGCAGTTAACAGTATAAACAAATTGGAAAAAAAAACAAATTATTACCTCTAATTAATGGTATGTTGGTCGCTGTCTGAACGGTAACTTCAAAAAGAAAAAAGACATTTATATCATAACTTCACATTACTATAGAGTCACACAAAAGCAGACTATGTTTACATTTCTATCATCCAGGATGTGCAAGAAACAAATAGAAGAACCTCATTCATTTGATCAAATCTTCCCAGGATAGGGCCCTTTTCACCTAATAGACACTGCAGGACAACAAGGTTGAAAAGGGTTTCATCTTAGCTCACATCGTGTCCCATTAGTTTACATACCGGTGGTGGCTGCAGATAGCCCGAGGCAGAGGGTGAGCCATGGTATCACCCATTCAAGCAGCATCCTGAATCCTCTCATGGTCGCTGGGTCGTCCCTGTCCTGAGAGGGTTAGTGGAGGCAACTGCTACCACACTACCAAGGTCATGTAATATACTTCTCTGGGTGTTTGCAGTTTAGGAGGGATATGAGATACATTCTGCGAGTCAACCTTTGTGGTTTTTGTCTCTATGTCAGTTCACGCCCATGAATAGGATGCTTATAACATCACTTCATCCTTATCTGTCTGTGTCACAAAACATCTTATCACTCTCTCTCTCTGTCAGGTTATATGTTGATGTTAATTTTTGGTAAAAAAATCATGTTTTCAACTGAACTACCATAGAGTTGCAGTTAATGAGTTAATTAAGGAGCACTCATATTTAGGTCCTGATTGTCATAAGAAGAAGATGAACATGTTGGCTTATTTAAACAATGATAGCGTGCTTTTCTCACTGAACCAGAGCCTTTTGAGCTGTGGGTTGTGTCCCCATATCAACTAAGGGCCTGAGTGCATGTGTTGGTGTAAAGTAAATCCATATATCATTGGAACATAGAACGACCAAACATTTGCTCAAGACTTACAAGACCTANGAGGGTGAGCCATGGTATCACCCATTCAAGCAGCATCCTGAATCCTCTCATGGTCGCTGGGTCGTCCCTGTCCTGAGAGGGTTAGTGGAGGCAACTGCTACCACACTACCAAGGTCATGTAATATACTTCTCTGGGTGTTTGCAGTTTAGGAGGGGTATGAGATGCATTCTGCGTGTCAGCCGTTTGTGTTTTTTGTCTCTATGTCAGTTCACGCCCATGAATAGGATGCTTATAACATCACTTCATCCTTATCTGTCTGTGTCACAAAACATCCCATCACTCTCTCTCTGTCTCAGGCTATATGTTAATTTTTGGTAAAACAATCATGTTAGCGAGGGAAATGTTTTCAACTGAACTACCATAGAGTTGCAGTTAATGATATTTAGGTCCTGATTGTCATAAGAAGAAGATGAACGTGTTGGCTTATTTAAACAAAGATAGCGTGCTTTTCTCACTGAACCAGAGCATTTTGAGCTGTGGGTTGTGTCCCCATATCGACTAAGGGCCTGAGTGCATGTGTTGGTGTAAAGTAAATCCATATATCATTGGAACATAGAACGACCAAACATTTGCTCAAGACTTACAAGACCTATGAAATGTTTCAGAGTGTTGCACGTCTTCTTTGCCTTTCCAAACAGCATTGTGCACGCACATGGAAACTGAACATCTGCTAATACAGGAGATCTGATGTAGTCATATGTTTGGATTAGTGAACCTGCTCTGACAAACTTATGACAAACATATGAATCCAAATAGGGTTAAACAAATAACAGGAGAAAAGTATATTCCATGGAGAGAGAAGGAATTTGAAGATGACTTTGCATCTTACATTTGGCCATTAATGTAGCTGCAGTGTCTGAGTATCTGATGAGAGATAGTCAAATACAAATACAATATTTCCTTGTCATGTTCATAACACCTATCACACAAGGACACATGTGCCAACTGGAAATCCTCCAGCTGAGCTGAGCACACATTATCAATGCAAACAAAAGGAATAATATGATAGTAAATGTCATCACTCTATTCTACTGTAATTTGTTCTATTCACCAACAGGATCAGGGGTATGATGGGTGAAGGATGCTTTTCGTACTGACACATCTTGCACAGGAACTCTCCACCCATGCATACATCTTGTTTTTGTTACATCTACTTCAGAAGAAATGCAGTTCATATCTTTTCTAGTCATGCTCTATAACTCTACGCTTACCTTTTGTAAAATAGTGTTGACACTGATGCACCAATACATAGTTTTGTCATGTACTTTTTGTGCAGTAATGACCCACAGCATAAAAACCACCTGCCTTACATTGTGTAGGTCCACATCATATTGCTCAAACAGCTCTGACCTGTTGGGCCTTGGAACCAGGACCTCTGGACGTGTCCTGTGGCACCAGGATGTTGGCAGCGGATCCTTTGGGATTTTGACCCTTCATGCTTAAGTTGCATTCCAGCATAAGGTTGGAGACATATGCAGCATTTCCAAGCCATCACTGAGCAGGATCATGCCGGCAGTGTTGGATCCCATAATTTCACTGGCCCCTGTCTATATCCAGTTCCCTTACAACCGTCACCAGCAAGCCGAAATCAAACAGGGACTTCACGCCATCGTTGGATTCCCAAACATACAGTAAGTGGAGCCATAGACTGTACCCACATCGCATTCAAAGCAGCATCACTAAACAAAAGGGTTTCAGTCAATCAACATATAAATAATTTGCGATGCACATTTGTTGCTGTCAAACGTTGTTGCCCGGTGGCTCGGAGGAACGTACAACTCGTTTATTGTGCAGAACAGCTCTGTGGGTGTGTCTCCAAGCGGGAGCTGCTGAAGATGGCTTTTTGCTGGACATGGTTATTAAAACATCTCATCTGTACATAATCAGGGTTATCGACTGGGTAAAAGTTGGGTGTTCATTTGTCCTCCTCCAGCTGCAGTCATTTCTCTTTTATAGGCTGTGACGCGTTTTTTGGCGCTGAGTTTAATGTCAAACCACTTTTTTATTTTTTTTAAAATTAAATTATTTGTGCTAGGGATCTCTCCTCTGACCCAACAGAAATAACTGTGGTGGTTATCTTGTCCCATGCAGTGTTTTTTTCTTTCGTTGCTTATCCCAACATTTCACGCACCAAACAATAGTTTCTGGTTAGCTTCAACCTCGCTGACAAGTACCTCAATTTCAGTTTCCGAAAAGTTTCTCTTTGTCACCCTCTTTGCCGAAAATGATGAAAGGCGAGAGGGGGAAAATATTCACTTGTTTTGTAAAGAGGCGTGTTGTTGCGTACATGGTTAATTAGAGGCATTTCTGAAGGCAAATGATCCTGGAAGTGCACAAGCATGGTGGTTAAGAACAAGTGGGATTTATCAACACTGATGACGCATGTTTGATAAATACAGACTTTTTTTTAATACTTATGCACCCTCTAATTTTCATTCGTATAACAGAATTTAGGACCTTTTCTCCACACTGATGAAAAATGAGGCCCCTGGACTCTGTAATTTTAACCCAAATCTTCTTTGCAAAACTGTCAGGTTGCACAAGGATGGTGAGTGAACAGCCTTTTTTAAGTTTAGCCATAAATTCTAAAGTTCATTGAGGTCTGGGCTCTAACTCAGCCCCTGCAGAACATTCACCCTTGTTGTTTTTAAACCATTTCTGCAGTGTGTTTGAAGTGTTCCTTAAAATACATTCACAGGTGTGCCTCCAGTTAACTCAAATGTTATCAATTACCTTTCAAAAGCTTCCAAAGCCATGACATCATCATCTGGGCTTTCCCAAATAGTTTGAAGGCATAGTAATCTTAGTGTATGTAAAGTTCTGTCTTTAAAGAAAGTAATGGAAAATTCTATTAAAAATTCTCTCTCCCATTATTCTGGCATTTAGCAAATAGAAATAATTCTGGAAATCCTAACTGACCTAAAACAGGAAAAGTTTAGTCTCATTTAATGTCAGACAGTGAGAAAAAAAAGGTTATATGTCTTTTTATACAGTGTATGTAAACTTCTGGTTTCAACTGTAGATAATATTACTAAACAAACATACTAAACAGACTTGATTTGTGTACTTATGTGCTCAACAGCCAACACTCTTGGCTGTTAGATGGATGTGGCCCCAAAATGTTTTGTTTTCTGTGTATTCATCACATTTCTTGGCAACATAACTTAGATTGGGTCTTAAGGTCTTGTACAGTAGTCCTTACTTGGTTTGCTGCAAGTAATTTCAGCTGCTGGTCTTATCAGAACAAATGGGATGTTAGTTTTGTCAACAGCCTTCCCACAGAATCTGTCAAAGTATACACTGTTTGGTATTAGTGTGTTCAAAGAGCACATGCAATGTCTTCTTTACACACTGTAATACAAACAGAAACCACTGGCATGACACATAGCAAACAGAAAGGCTGAGTGTTGATACTGTAAAATTTAGCTGAAAATTTAGATGCACAGTTGAATGAAGATCGTACAATGCTGTGTCATGGACTTCTGTCTGAAGTACAGATTTTTATTCACTTTTAAACCTGGGTTTTTAACAAAATACCACCTTCAGCTCCATTTTGTTCCTGACGTACATATTGCACACATTGTATGCAAACACCAGCACATAATATTATAAGGCTGTGTCTATTTCTTGGATAGTTTTTCAGAAAATATTAAAAATATAAATATAAAACAATAATTACATTTAAAAATGACTTGCTGAAAAGAAATATGCTGGGAAAAAAAGCTCTAAATACACACAATTAGTTTAAAGAATAATCCTAAAACGGCTTTGGCCAGTTTTCCAACCTAGATCGGCAGCCATCTTTTTTGTTTTTTTGGTTGTTTTTTTTTAAAAACCCAGAGGCAATTAGGTCATCAAACTGTTGTTTATCTTCATGACACTGACATATGCTGATCAAGGCAATATAAGAAAAGCACTAGTTTTTCTGACTGATAAATGCCTGATAATAATTTAAAAATCAGGCGGTCATGTGACAGTATCATGATCTTGAAGGTGTTTTCTTAGTTGGTGAGAAATGTTCTCTTTGTTAATGTCACGGTTTCAAACACAAAGGCTCAAGCGCAGACAAATGACATGGCCGTCAGTTGGTCTTCTATTAGCTTCTGTTGCCCATCTGACTCCAGCGAAACAGGTAGCATGACTGAACATAACACCTTATGCTGTTTAAAATGTAATCGGCAGGACTGTATAGCAGAAGATGTGTATCAAAGTTTTGCTCTTTCTGTTGCCTATCTTGTTTAATCCCCCCTCGAGGCCTGTCCTGTGAAGCAATATTTGGGGTTAGCAAGGTATTTTTGGGTTTTACCCTGGATTTTTAGGGCTACAACATTGGTTTACTTTTTACTGGGGTACATTATGCGGAACACCAAACCTGATCTGGAGCAGGTTATGTTCAAGATAACAGATCAACATGTTCACTTTGAAAATGTCGTGTTCATTCAAATCATGCTGAACTCAGGACACAGACAGCAAGAGGTTGAAGGTACAAGTTTTTCAGAGCAAAAACTCATTTCATTGCTCTATTTTCCTTTATAAAGGTGCATAATCTGTTTGTTAGGTTTAATGAAGCCAGATAACACAAAGATATCCTGGGTATGTTGAACTAGCTTTGTACAGGTTTCAGATTGTTATTATTAGTGGTAGTAGATACAAGATGTGAAAAGGGAAAGCTAATCTCTACTGGTGATTTAGCATCAGAACAGTTCGCAAAACAGACCAGATAAGTAGGAGGTAATACAAACAAGCATTACATAAACAATAAAATTAGAGACCTTTTCACAGTTAACCATACAAATGAGTGAGTCAGTTTTCACAAACCCACAGAATGAGAAATTGTACACGTATATAAAATATTTAGATTTGATTGAAAGATACAGCCCTGACTCAAATCCATCCATTATCTATACACCACTTAATCCTCACTAGGGTTGTGGGGGGGTCCCAGCCGACTCAGGGTGACTCAGGGTTTATCACAGGGCTACAAACAGATGAACAAGCACACTCACATTCACACTTACGGACAGATTCCACACAGAAAGATCCCAGGCGTCCTAACCATGACGCAAACCAGGGATCTGCTTGCTGTGAGGTGATGGTGCTAACCCCTGATCCACTGTGCAGCCCCCTGACTTATAACAAACATCATAATAGTTCAGTAGTATTTCAGTCTGTGTGATTAGGATGGGATAGTATAGGACACTCTGGGTTTTATGGTCATTCAGAGGTGTGGCGCAGCAGGATTCACAGTCAAGGGAAGCTCCGGCACTTCTTTGGCTTCTGATTTCATGCTGCTGATTTGTGTGCCGTTTTGCTGATCCGATTTCGGATCAGTCACCGACTTGTAGCCATGAACTGCTCCACTGAAGCTCATTCACAGCTGTGTAGTGAACAGAGTCCAGTCACATTCAAGCAGATGCCCAACACGATCCTACCTACTTTCTCTCATTGCTACTGCTGACTGCTCATACCAACACTGATTGTTGCTGCATGTCTCCACCTCCTTTCTCCTCCTTACGTGCTACACTTTCTGGTGATTTTGACTTACTTAAAATGTTCATGCATCTGTGTGGTGTTTGATTCAATTCAGTTGTATTAGTCACCCCATCAACCATGTTTTATTTGAGACAAACTGAAAGTACTTTTTCACAGATGATGGTAAAACATTTATCTTTTGGGTTTGTGTGAATGTAATAACAAGTAAAGTTGAAACTTTTGTCAGCAAAAGTTGTCTTGATACAAATAAGGGAATGGAGGAGACAAGACATAAACTGAGTTGCATCCTTTTATTTGATCAGTGGATAAATAGTCTCTTTACAATGACAATTGCTTTGCAAGAGGTGTAGTGATTATTAGAACAATATGGGAAAAAATATTTGTATCCCACATCTGTTAAAGTGACAACAGGTGCCTTATCACAGCAGTGTCAAGCTTCTCTTCCTGCGAGCAGACAGTCCTGCAGCTCTGGTGCAGTCTGTGTGTCCACAGCCACAGGCCTCCACATGCATGTATGTGTAGGGAATCGTATGTCCATTCAAGCAGAGCAAGTCAACGGTGCGATTGCTGGAGCGAGTCTCCTTACAGCAGGAGCATGAATGCTGCATAGTCGCTGCTACTTGAGAGTACCTGAAGAAAGCAGACGCAAGGTTTATTAAATAACTTAAAATCTGCACAAACTAAATATTTTTGGAATAAGAAATCTTGCTAATTTTCTTCTTACTTGGTGAAAGTGTTGCAGGATCCTTCACAATATGGCATATCTACTTCCTGGTTGGACTGACAGTCCTTGTGTGCAAGGCGGGTTTTCATGGACATTAACTTGCAGCCCTTTTCCTTCTCCACACCTTTTCAAAAAAGATGCACAGTTAGTTGTTTTTATCTCAACACCTCCTATCCAAAAGAAATAAAAATGTCATACTTACAAACTTTACAGCAGCCATTTGCGGCAGTCTGAATCGTGTTCTGAGGAGAAAAATACGCAACATCAGCAGATTTAGTTTTATCTTTTGTTCACACAGGCACAATAAATCCAGATTCATCGTTGGAAAGTGACACTTACAGGTTGACAGTTGCTCTGTTGGAATGGTGGGCAGACAGTGTGTGAACTGATCGTTGCTAAAGTCTCACCACTCTTAACACAGGTGTAATGCTCACACTTATTCTC
>NW_007580277.1:2890-38949 GCF_000690725.1 Stegastes partitus | reverse complement strand
AGTGTAGTTTGTTGGTTGGACATAATTCCAATTAAAAAACTCTTGTTGAGCCCAAACATTTTAGAGTGTAGTGAAGCAGACCAACAAGCTGACATCAGTCTTCGGCCTGCAGCAGTTTTTAAGTTTTAATAGTGTGCGTCTCCCTCTTTGGTCGCTGACACCACACACACTGAACAAAATCTATAATCCGTCCATTCGTCTCTGTACCCACTTTTATCCTGTGCAGGCTTTCAGGGAGGCTGGAGCGTTTCCCAGCGCTCGCACTGAGCGAAGGCCTGTCCACCCCGGCCAGGTCGCCAGTCCATCACAGGGGGGGTGACACACAGACGGGAAGACTTAACACATTCGCACCCCGCGGACGATTTACAGTCGGCATGTCTTTAAAACCGTGAGGGGAAACCTGAACGCGTGAGGGCACGGCCAGGAATAACAGGCCTCCTCTGGTTGAAAACAGAAGCAGAATCTTTAACCGGAGACCTCGAAGCAAGAGAATTTTGTCAAGAACAAAAAGCTAGCATATGTTCCTGCTAATGCTGCTAATCTGGAGCTTTTGCAGTAAGATGATTAGAGGTTTGATAACCCTCCATTTGGAAAAAAAAAAAAGGCTAAAGGCTGTTTTCGAACCAGTTAGAACTGATTTACCTCCCTCTTATGTTTAAATATACTTTATCAAACTATAAAGACTTGTTTGGAATCTGTGTGAGTGCAGCTTTTTCCTCCATTTCCCCCCCTGCGTCACTGCGGTGTTTTTCTTGTACCGACCACCCTTCGCTTCACTGTGGGTCTGTTAATAAGATCAATTGAGTCGGAGGGACCACCTGGCCACCAGCGTCTCGCTCTGATCTGTGTCACTCAAGGCTAATGTGAGCCGACACAGCGGCTCCCAAAGGACAGCTGGCTCCACCAACAACAATGGAGGCCAAGCAGCGCCTGACCCGACTCCGCTGTCCAAGATAAAGTTAGTCCTGCTTTTGTCGTTGACTCATGTCTGGCGTGTATATATATTTTTCGTCTTCTGTGGTTGTAGAGGTCTGTGAAGTAATGGGGGTATTTCTGGTTGACTTTTAGTTGGAGCCGAAAGGCCAATAAGGTCTGGAAATGTACTTGGCAAAAATGATGCAAGATTTTGAGCATCAGTCATTCGTGCTGGTGACACATTTAGATTGGATCACATGTTATTAAAAGACCTGTGGGCCTGTTAGGATGAGCAGTTCACATCAAACTGTTTCTTTAGAATATAATAGAATTCTGTCAGACCATGTTTGGTTTTTTGCTCCTAAAAGGTCATCTTGGCCATTTTTGGTGTTTTAAATAGATCCAGAGGAAACATCTGTTGGCTGATGTTGGCCAATCATGAATACATCAGTGTTGATACATATGAAAGTTTTCTTAAACAGGAAATAATACAGAGAAAGGTGCTTGAGGTAGTTTAGAAATGGAGTCATTAATGGATTTAACCAATTAAAATATATATTAACTGACAAGGCAGAAGACGAAGGACATGCATGTCAGAAAATGCATGTATTGTAGATTAGCTGTCCTACCTGGATGCTAATTCCAGTTAGAACTGCAGCAACCAGAGGAGATGGCAACTGGGACTACTGGCAGTTTCATACTGGCCAGCACAGACTTGTGAGTGTTCAGCTAGCAAAGGACCACCATGAGGAAGTCTCCTGTGACACTTACTGGCCACCAATCACTGCTCACATGTTGCTAATGAGTTGAAGTGCGGCATATTATGTGACCGTGTTCAAATCAGTCCTATCATGCAACATCAAGTCTATTTTGTGTTTCTGATTCATCAACTATTGATTGATAAAGTTGCTGACTAACAGTTGGGAAAAAAAATTTTTCCAAGTCTGCATCCCTAAAATGGATTAATTTTAAAGTTTGTCCAGCAGAACGACTCCGACTCCAACGTTTATAATACTGCACAGTGTGCAGCACATGCAGCTGACGGTGGTGCGGAGTCGAGCAGTGTCTAGGTTGCTCACCAGCTTGTGAAACACATGGATGTAAAGTTAATAAAGAATCATTTTCTCTTTTCAATATAACTCTAACATACTGTATTTATATACTCCCTGTGTGTATATGCACTTTTGTCCATAAAGTTGGAATGCAATATTTTTTTTTTTACCTCTTCTCATGGAATGATTGTGACAATGCGATTTATTGTTGATAGATAAGGTATGTATCTTCTCAAAACTTTATTGATATTACAATATACATACAATGCATATCGCAGTAAAAATTACACCAGTTAACTTTTGCAAACTGTATATTCAGGCTTAAACAGCATTGGGGGTATTGAACAAATAGACTGAGGGTTTTGTTTCAATTTTTCAGCCTTGGTCATATAACAGGAAACATCGAGGGGGTTTCATGCAAAAGAATATCCAATATTATTCTTTCAAATGTCTCTCACTAATGTTGAGTATGGCCACCCCTGACACGGATCAATGCGTTAAGAAATGGTGGCATACTGTCCACCAGCTTGTTGATGGTGTCAGTGGGCAGGACGTCCCACTCGTCAGTCAGATCCCAAAGTCAGAATTGGTTTCACCTGGTAACTAGGACTCAGTATGTAACCACTGAACCTGGTCAGAAGTGATTACCAATGTGTAGAAACAGAAATAAAATGAGGAATGTGTCTGAAAACAAAAGTTATTCCAACTTTATGGGCGACGGTGTATATAAGTAGTATTAATATTGTTTCTTACTCTCTTACAATCAGTGTTGGTATTGGCCACATGAAGTCAATATTGAAAAGTTAACGGAAAATTGTATTTGCTAAGCAGACCAGCTGCTGGCTCGACTTTCCTCTTTAGTGAAATTGTTGACTTTGGATTTCTCAAAACAATTTTTTTCATTCAAGTTTCTGGTTTCCAGCTTTGAGGGATTTGTCAAATAAGACGGTGCTTGTCTTTTAATCTCTGTCCCCAGTAGCCCTCGTATTTTATTCCTTCTGAAGTTCAGTGACAGCACATCAACGTTAACCGCAGTTATAATAATTTTCCACTTTTATTTTACACTTTGGCAACACATTTTGCCGTTTTGCATTTCATTAATGGCACCCAGCCCAAAAAAAAAAAGAAAGAAATAAAAGTCCTCAACGCTCGCAGCTGTTAGATTGATAAATCACCGACAGGCCTCTGATTCTGCCCTGTCAGAGGATGCATCACAGCAAACTGCCTCCGTAACCACCCTGCTGTGCAAATGATAGCCATGCATCATAAAGTGAGAAAGCGTGACTTGACGACCAGACGATGGGGTGCCGGGGAGGTCTTATATAATAAAATTACCAGTTGATGAGTTTCCATTAGGCTTTATGAGGTATTTATGTGTGTGTGTGTGTGTGTGTGTGAGAGAGTCCCGCTGTAGTCTTCATCAGATTGATTCAGGGCAGGTTAACCATCTGGCTATAAACCTCTAGCCTCACTTGCTAATGGAATTTGCTCCTGTGATTCTCCCCTTGGTGTGTGTGCATATGTGTGTGTTTGTGTGTGTGTGTTTTTGTTGCCCCTTGTACAAGATACACTAATAAACCTAATGGCTCTAAAGTCAGAGGTGGGCTTTAGGCCTATTAAACAGGATGGAGCGCCCTCAGTGCTGCAGTGGCACTTATGGAATTGGGACCCTCATGATATACCGCCGCTCGGTGTGTGTGTATAATGACATTTTAAATTCTGCCTCCGTGCTGGCCTACAGGATATATATAATGCCATAATCCACTCCATCATCCGATCAAATGCAGTGCCCTGAATTTTGAAGTTGGTCGACAGCCGCGCTCGTAAATGTCATTACTGCCTTAAGGGGCGGAAACAGCGCCGATGTTTGTAACAACACGGCTTGATGAAGCCATTCATTAGCTGCAATTAAGTATTTACTGGCATAATTAATCACTGTCTCGTGATTGGGCAGCTGCTTGGTTTATTGATTGTAAGCTTTGTGGAGCAGTCTCTCGCTCTGCTGGAACACAGTGTTTGTCAGCTCCGGTTCTCCTCGACTTTTTGAACGTTTGTTATCATTTACTTGCATTGTATCGTATGTTTTGTCAGATACTTTGATGAATGCAGCAATGATACCTCCATAAGTGGCACTTCATGATATTCATTTTTAATTCTTATAAAAGTTTTCAGTTATAATCTGGGATCCACTCTGTGTACATTTTAGAAGCACTTGTGCATCTGAGAAGTGGCGTCCTGACAAGTAAAGAGCTTAGAGTCATCTTCGCTGAATCCTGAGCAAATAACTGAAGATAAAACAGATGAAGAATTGACTGCACAGACAGGGGGCATTCGTATTAACTGGGCTACTTCATAAAACACTGGTTGCAACAACTTCATGAAATGTGCATTTAGCATTAAAAAGTCCACTGTGTTGCATTGTCCAGATATACCACACATGAAGGAATAAATGTACAAATTAGCTTCAGTTACATGGCATAACCATCTCTAATAGCAGGTATAGATTTCCTGTTCACTGTCGACACTGTATAAGATAATAATAATAATAATAATAATAATAATAATTAAAAAATTCTGTAAAAATCTGTCCGGGTTGCCAGAAAAAAATAAAGTAAAAGAAATACCCTAAAACAACAGTGGGATATTGTATAAAACAAAAACAGTAATAAATAAATAATAAATTCCTGTAAAATAATTATTTTAGATTATGAAAATACAATAAAAAAAATAATAAACTGTAATTTTGTGACCAAATATAAAACAAGAAAAAATATTTTAAAGAGAATTATCGTTTCTGAAAGTTCAGGCAGTTAAAAATATTTATGTACAGAATTTTTCTGTCAAATAACATCTGAAATCTGTCTACTAGTGACATCTTTAGAGAATTTAAATGCAGTAAACAATTGTGTACTTTTATGGCTAAATGTTGTAAAAGAACAAATTATAATCTGTGAAAATACAGTTTTATAAAGTGAACATTATTTCCATTTTTAGTCTCTTGTGTTTGCAGTTAACATGTAAATTAATACTGTTATTGTGTGATTTTGCTAGTTATTATCTGAATTTTAACAGTACGTGGAAATCTGTAAAATAACAGAAAACTTTTGAAATAATATTGCAGTTAAAAAAATAAAAGTCCTTTATTGATTTTACAGTGCAGTGAGCAGCAGTGCAGAACATTCGGCCTCTCACTGCGTTTTGAAATATATTACATCACATCGGCTCCTAATTTGCATAAGAAGTAGGCCTGGTTTTAAATAATATAAATTATTTACAGGCGGTTTTGACTGAAAAAGACAAGAAGACTAACTCTTTGCTGTAATTCACTGCAGTCAGGTTGGCAAACTCAAAATTTCAGGCCAGTGTATATGAAATAATGGAGAAGAGCCATTAGACAGTGTCATGTCCCACCAAATTTGAGCTTTTAGAGCTGAAACGTTTCCCTCTAGCTGGTTACTCCCTTTCCTCCTCCATAAAGAAGCTGCAAAATCGCCACATCGTCTTCCCGCCATTTCATCACTAATCAGAGTCGGCCCAGGGAACGACACTAAAGGTGTTGTGGATACAAAGCGACAAAGAGACAACTGGGCCAGTGTGAAGGACGCTCTGTGCTCCGGGTCAATTTAAACTGGAAACCATTAGACAAGATCAGACACCTTGGGAATGCTTGGCAGCACCGATCAAACGGGAGATGTGTGAAGAAAACATGTTCTCGGTGCCTCCCGTCTGTCAGCCCGGCAGGCGACACAACACAAGCAGGAGTGCAGCCTAATGTTTGCTTGTCAGAGCTCGTAAAAATGTTCTCCTTCAAAGGTCGCCGGCATTCACGCTCACTTCTCTCCTCTTCTCGCTGAAGTTTCACACCTTTGGCTTCATCTTTCACAAATATCCGCAGATGCACGTGGGCTTTTTTCCTGCAGCTGCTAGGAATCTAGTCGCCATTGACAAGGAGGAAGGAATGTGTGTGTTTAAACGCTTGGAAGATAACATTTTGTTTTGCTGCTGCAGCTTCAGACGGGGTTCTTCTGGTGAGGGGGTTAAAAATAACCTGTGAAAGTGTGTGTTAGCATCACGGCCCTGTCTGGACATGATCCAGACTCTTCTGTCCTGCAGGGAAGGATGAGGATGTCTCAAAGCCAGACACTTTTCCGCAGTAGGTCAAACTGATTCTGAGTTGAGAAATCGCTTCGAAAAATCCTCACAGGATGTATTCAGTGGCTCGGATAATGAGTCCTGGCGAGCCTTGTTTTGTTCTGTAGTGGAGACTCGGATGCAGCCATTCATAACGGGGCGTAATAGAATTCCCTTAGTTATTATGCCTGTTTCTGTTCTGTCTGCGCAGTATCTCTCGTCTCCCTACTGTACGTCTCGCTGTCGCTCTCCTGTTTCCTTTCTAATGGCCTTTTTTTTCCTGACGACTGCAGAGTAGAAGTGCTGTCGCCTTAGCTTAGTTTCACCACGTCTCAAAACGCTGTTGTCGGAGCGAGCGAAAGGCTGCGGAGCTCCGGTCCAACATCAATCCAATTTCAGCCGTGGCCGGGATGAGAGAACTGTCTATCTGGACAGCTCTTACATAAGATCTCTTTTGCTTTTGTGGCAATTATTGAGCTAATAGTTCTTCAGATATCCCTTTTTTATCCTGCAGTGGTCACTGACTGCAAATAATGATTATTTTCATTGTCGATTAATATTATTAGATGGTGAAAAATGTGCATCAGATTCCAAAATGATGCCCTTGAACATTCACAACCCAAAGTAGTTCAGTTTACTGTTGCAGAGGAGAGTCAGGGCTGAACATCTTCAATGTTATGAAGCTAGAATCAAAACAGTTAATTGCATCAATGACGCCATTGACTGGAAGAGGCTTCGTTTATCCAGGTTGTTCCATTTGAGAGATTCGTCCTCATGCAATTAAAAATCTTTCCAGTAGTTCAGCAGAAAAAAAAAGCAAAATTAGAGAGCTGTTCTTCTTTTGCAGAGTCTTGCTGGGATTTCCTACATGTTGTCTCAGTTAATTCTCTGTTTATAAGTTCATTCAAGCAAAACTCTGCAGTTCCAGAAGATGCATTTTGCCGTCACTTGGATTAAGCAGCAGAATCTCAAGCTGAATCTTGCCCGCCCTCCCTTCCTCCCTCCCTTCTTCCTTTTCTTTCCTCCTTGATTTGCATTAGAATGAAATCATAGTGCTTATTATTGGTTGTAAACAGTAATGAAACCGCCGTCTGATGTCACTGGAAAGAAAAGGTTGTTTTCACAGGATCGGACGAATAAGCCTCGGTTTTTGCAGATTGCATCAGAACCCGCATGGGAGATGGGATTTTCAGAGGCCGATAATAAAGGGGTTTCAGGGTTGCGCTCATGGAAGGAACGTCCTCTGTATTTACCATCTAACTGCTCGCTGTTAGACTCTGCTTACATAAGCACAACCTTTGCCAGCTCAGCAGTCAGTCAGACGAAGGCTTTTAAAGGAATGCAGATTTATGCAAATGAGGTTGCCATGGGGTTTGTGGTGGTGAAACCGTGGTAACGGGGAGAGGAATGAGGTTAAAGAGGACCGTGGGCTCCGGGAGGACGTTCCCTACCCACAATGCCCTCTGGTGTTTGTTTACACACTGCGGTGGGTTGTGGGTTGAGCGAGGTAAAGCCAGCCATCCCTTAAGCCTCTTCTGCAAAGCCTTTCATGGGCACGGCGAGGTTGATGGCATCCAGACGTTCAGAGGCAACGTATCTGTGTTATCGAAATGTTAAACGGCTGTTTCTGCTGACATTTTCAAAATGTTGGTTTTTGAGAAGAGCACGAGTTAACTCAAGTAAATAGTTCTGATTCCTGCGAGCAAAGGACCTGTAATCCCCACAACAAATCATCCAATCTAAGTAGCTGTATGAAATGTATTTAGACAAAAGGGGATTGTGCAGTTTTATGTGTGCTGCTGCTGCGCGCTCGCAAGCTGTTTAAAATAAATAAGACACGGTAGCTGCACCGTTCTACGCAAACTGAAAACAGTCGGCTGATCTACAGGAATGTAGCATCCGATCCCTGAATCAGTCGAGGCTTAGGACCTCTTGACCTTCCGTGTCAAGGGCCATGAGTGTGGAGAGCTTTTTTTTTTTTTGAAGAGGAACAAACTGAATGGGACATGTTGTTCCCCTCCTGGAAACCTCACTGAGCTCATAGCAAATTGCTAATTTAGCTTCTGGACAGTTTGTACCTGAAAGCCCATTACAGACATGTTTTAACACAGCTCGGGCCCCTCACCTCATTCATCAATTCAACCTGAAAGATGGATAAGAAAAGTAATCTGCTAAATAACACCACACATACAGTACACATTGGCAGATTTGAGCGTTGCGGTACAACATTCTGTAGACAAACAATGGCCCATAGCTAATCCATCCAAATGTCACTAATCCCTTCTGTTTTGTCTCGCTGTGAATAGCCACCACGCACACACACACGGACAGTAATTAAGGGTGTGGACCAAATATAAGCCCGCAGCTTTGATTTCATGGGATTAAACCCAAACTGGCTGCCTGATTGCCATTCTTCTGGCCTAATCAAAAGATTAAGGGCATGGGTCACTACTAGCCTCACAAATGGCCCGAAAACAAACAAACTCGCAGCATCGAATGTTCCGCCGCTAAACCGGGGTATTCATTTTTTTTTTGACTTTGTCTGCCGTCACTCATGAATCACATCCACATGCCAACACGCGGCCTCGCACACGCATCCGCCGGCGCGCGCGGACTTCACACGTATGCAGACGTGTTTTCTGAAGGCGTCCGCCGACCCTGCGAGGGCGGTGACGGCGAGCCGAGGAGACAGCGAAAGAGACGCGTCACTTTCGCCGGACGGGACGTGTGATGGCAACACCGTCTGCTGGGGAGCCTATAAATAAGCCGAGTTTCTGTCTCTTTCTAAAGATGTTGACAGACGGATCAATAGGAAGACACGAGAGATTCTAAAAGGTTTCCACTCGGAAGATGTTAACAACCCCTGATATGTTAAAGAGCCCCAGCTGACCTCTGAACAACCTTGATCGGCTACAATGGACGTGATTACACACACAACATGCCGCGGTTATTGTAGGTAATTAGATCAAGCCGATTCCCTGTCAGCTTCCCTTTGTTTTATCCAGAGAGACGGATTGATTTTTGTGGGAATATGAGAAGAAATGAGGATGCGTGAAGCAGGAAACAAGTCAGCATCTATTTTGTGATGTGTTTGGACAAAGAGGAGGATGTTTTCCAGTTCCAGTATAGCTGAAGATGTAACTACACTGTTTGTGTGTGACGTCCCATCCTGAGATCCGTTTCTGCCTGGTTGGGATCCTGGACCGTCATTTCTGGGGGTATTTCGACTGCAGGAGTTTTCCCAGAGGACCTTTTGAGGAATGTGGGAACCTCACCTGCATTCTGATGAAGGAAGCAGGGGCTGAGTTTAGTTCCAGTAGGATGGTTCCAGGTTGCAAAAACATCTGAGGTGGGGCTGCACGAATCACGATTGTTTTGATGAATATTAAGATGGTGGTCATTATGGGCAAAATACTTTTTATTGCTCTTGCACATTGAAATAAATAACTTTCCCTTCCATGCTGAGCAACATTCCTGCAAGTAAATTTAATCAGCAGCAACAACCCAGTGATGCTTTGTGTAGTGTTGCAGTCGTACGTGGATTCGGTCGTGTGTTTGTTGTGTTTTATCAGTTGGTTGAATAAGTTGCCACACAGACACAAGTTTCATGCTCTCTTTCTAAATGATTTGTTCCTGTTTAGTTTCATCATTTGCCCTAAATCCCAAATACTTTCCAAGTAATCACCGATGAATCCCGAGGAACTAGCTCTTCGCCTTCTGCTCCACACATTTGCTTTGACCCGACTTCTCTCTGTTTTACTTCACTCTTTTGCTCTGGACTGCAGCTGCAACCTTCAGGAAATTTTCTGCACAGTCCGCCGCTGCGACTCCTCAAAGGTGAAGCCGAAACATCTCAGCCGCTCCGAAGTTGCACTTGATTGGAGTTTGATGAGATGTTTTAGAAGTGGAACACATTTAGAACATCTACATCGCAGCTAGCCATTCATTTAACTGCATGACGCCAAAATCATGAGCAAATTTAATATTGGATTAATTGTGCAGCTGACTTGTGAGCTAGAAGTGTAACAGTCTGGCTTTATATTTTCCCATAAATCCTATCAAATAACAGTTAAAAAATTGCAATTTTTTTCGTCTAAACAGAGCAGAAATTCCTGCTCTGCTGAAATATGTGATTTTGAAAGATTTTTCCAACAGCGCAAAACCCAAAGATATTTAATTTAACAACTTCCAATTTAAAGTTAATCAGCTGTTCTACTTTAGATGCAACTAAAACTGTCACAATATTGGATTTTTACTATCTGATAATCTTAACAATCACAACATTATCATGACATCTCTTGGAAATTCAAATGCTGTCTGTGAAATTCAACTTTAACTTTGCTTATTGTGTGTTTCGTCTTCTTTTTTTAAAATTGCATTTAAAGTACAAGTGATGGATTGTCAAACATGTTAACTTAACATCAACATTTCACTTTTAGGTTATTGTCGATACAAACTCTGAAAACGTTTAATGCAAACTAAAGACTCAGTGTCCCACCCAAGACCTGAAAAACTGTCAAGCTGCGAGTTAATAAGTAGGTTTTAAAGAGCAGCCAGAAAAACCTGATCTCAGCTGAAGTATTACTCTTTAACAAAAAGAAAACAGAACGTTCAGTGCGAGCATGTAGACGAGGTCCACGGTGGCCTCGCAGCCAATCAGCTGCCTCCTCCCCGCTGAATGACCACACACTGCTTTGCAACGCCGTGATATTCATGCGATACAACAAAGTGCATGAAATATTTATGCTGCTAAAAACTCCTCAAGGCAAAAAAAATAATAAAAAAATCTCCTCGAGTCGTTTTCGTTGCAGAGTTAAAGCCACTCCTGATCTGCTTGCCGGTCGTCCTGCTCGGCTTCGCTGTCGACGTGCAGCAAATGATTAAAAAGCTGATTTCACCTGGTCAGCGTTTAAGAGCTGTTGATGCACACGAGGCGTCGATTTGAATCCGTTTGACACTTTAACTTTCACACTCGGCTTGAGTCGTCTCTCTTCAAGCATAAAGTAACACCGAGCTGTTATCGCACGCAAAGACGCACACATTTTCACATTCTCATGCACGTGGAAAAATGTGTCTGGCTTCCACGCAGACACACAAAACACACACACAGGGGAGTGCGTGGGGGCGTGAGGAGGTGCTCTCGCTCTCAGAGTGGGTGCCATGTCTTGTCAGATGGGGTTAGCTCCCCGCCAGCTGATGAGCCAGTCGAGTCCTTTGAAGCCATTCCAGGGGCTTGTGGTTTTACGTGCTTGGGTTGCCAGGTTCTGCCATCCCCCTCATTAATGCAGCATGGGTGCCCACTTAACTTGTTCCTCTCTGTTCCTCTGGCCGACTCCGGCCTGGCCATGACCGATCGCTACACAGCCAGGCAGAGGAAGCCGCCACTGCCTGGCCGAGCGCAAACATCCATACATGCACATACAGACGCCACATGAATACTGATTTGATTCGGGGTTTCATGTGTTTGCTGCACTTTGTATCAAGCTAACTGGGAATTATTCTTTTTTTAAGCACCGTCGCTTTACTTTTAGTAACTTTTGCAGATTATGTACAACAGGGGTACCCAATCCTGGTCCTGGAGAGCCCCTATCCAGCATGTTTTAGATGTTTCCCTCTTCCAACACACAAATGATCAGCTCATCATCAAGCTCTGCAGAAGCCTGATGACGATCCTGATCATGTGAATCAGGTGTGTTGGAAGAGGGAAACATCTAAAACATGCTGGATAGGGGCTCTCGAGTACCAGGATTGAGCACCCCTGATGTAGAACATGATTCACCTGAAACAATTCATCAGCCAGTCAGTAGATCATTCACTAAAGAATACTTCTCCAGTCATAACTTGGCAACCCTACCAAGGTGGACATTAAATTAAAAACACGTTTACTTGTATCTTTGCAGCACTACAATCCAGTGTCAGCTCTGTAGATTGTATTGCTTTGTTCAGTGTGCATTTTTTAGGATCCATGTACACTGTTGTCATCTGTGGTGGAAAGTAACTAAGTACATTTACTTAAGTCCTGCACATAAGTACAAATTTGAGGTGCTATTTCCATTTTCTGCTACTTTATACTTCGCCTCCACTACGCATCAGAGGGAAATCTTTAACTTTCTACTCCACCACATTTCTCTGAAAGCTTCAGTTACTTCTAAAATGAAGATTTCACACAATAGATTATATAACAACCTTTTAAAATACGACATATTGTTAAAGATTTAACTACAAAATAATGACTACTTATGTGATTTAGTTTCCATAAAGACAAGATAAGATAAACTTTATTGATCCCTCCCCAGAGAAACTCAGACGTTACAGCAGCTAGAAGACAAGAAATGCAAAAGTGGAATAAAGATTTAAAAAATAAAGATAATGAGAGATTATGGACACGTTTCACATGTGCAGATATGGCACGATGGATAATCGTCCCCAAATCGTAGTACACACAGGGTGTGTGCCGAACTGTACGTAATAGTTATAAAGATAACCTGCTGTGGCCCTTGTAAAGTTAGACGGAGAACGTGAGTGTTACATAATGCTGTTGCACTTGAAGAGCCATAAAAAGAACAGGAATGGACGTTCAAATGATCCAATACCTCAGCAAAAATCTAGGATTAGAGACAACTTTAGACTGATTTGTGTGTTGTTTTTTTTTAATTCCATCCTCTCCCATTAATCATCAGATGTATCGTCTGTCTCTGTATATAAAACTGGATATAAAGCAGTTCAAACCTCCAACACTAACATGCTGCTGACACACATGATGGTACATATATTAATACATCAGTCAGAGAAACCAGAACTTTAGCTTTAACACTTTAACTACAGCTTGCTTCTATGTGCGTTTGTACTTCTACATTGTTGTTTTGTATTTTCACTTGAGCCAAGGATCTGATCTGATCTTCCACCCATGTTGCTCATTTGGAATGAGTCAGCTTGATACCAGCTCACAGTGTTGGTGCTTGTTAGTACAGTTGTTACTTGACCTGCTGAAATTTCAGCACAAGGAGTTCCAACTGGTAAATATGCCACCGTTGTCAGTGTTAACTGCACATGTGTAGTGCGACAGAATGGAAATCTTGATAACTGTACAGTAACCAAAGAGGGTTTAATGGTCAACTGACAGAAAACTGAAGTCAGTGAGACGTTTTAGTTGTTTCATGCAGTCATTTATCAATCAAAATGCGAAACCTTTAGCAGTTCCAGCTTCCCAAATGCACAGATATGCAGCCTATTTTCTGTTTTATGTCATTCTTATAGGTTCTGGACTAGGGCTACAAAAAGTAATGGATTAGTTTTCTATATGAAATCGAAAACTCTAATTCCAGTGACTTAAATTTGAATTTTTCTTTGTTTTTTCTTTACTCCTCTATGACAAAGCTACACTTTTGAGGATGTCATCTTAGACTTCACCACTTTATGACAATTAATTGTTGAGCAGCTAGTTGACTAATCAAAAAAATAATCGACACATAAATCGACAATAGAAATAATCATTAGCCCTCGTCTGGACTGGAAATTGGATGGACAAAAATCAAGCAACTTGACTGTGCATCTACGGGAAATTGTGATAGAAGGTTTTCTGAATATAAATGAGCCAACGACAAAATGAGTCAGCTGATTAGACAACAATGAGAGTAATTACTAACAGCCTAGTCAGGCTCTTACTTTCTTTTGATTACTGCTCTCCTCGCTGGCACCAAGTTGTGACTCTTTGTTTCTTTTTTCCCTCTTAAGTCTTTCTTCTTTCCCTCCTTTTCCATTTTTTTTTTTTTTTAAAGGTGGGCCTCATTCAGCCTGCACTCCCCAGCATGAATCGGGTCTGTTCCGCATTGAGTTTTTTTGGAAGTTGCCGGTCGATCGAGATGTTTTCTTGCGATAATTGGACTTTCTGTAACACAGCGAGGTCTGATTTCATGGAATTCGCTGTAGTTTGTCTTGGGTGTGGGCGCAGAGAAAGGAGAGGGAAACAGTACGGACTGTTTCTGCTCTTTCTTCAACATCTTGAGGTAATTGACCCAACCTCGTCCCGCCTTGAACACACATACACACATACAGTGCGATCACAGATGGGTTTAGAAGAAGAAAAAAAAATCCCCTTTTCTCGCACAAACCCTCCCTCCCACACAAACTCACACTGTCAGCTTAGACACCCGTGCAGCCCACATGCACTCCACCGTCTTACAAATGCTGCTCATAAGGATTCATTCACACACATACACACATCGCTGGGAGAATATCCATGTCTCTGCGCTAAAACACTGAGATACAGCTGTGAATAGGAGATGAAAGCCAGAGCCGAGCCAGGAATAATAAAAGCGCAGTGATTTCAATGCACTGCAGGCTTCTAAACAGCCTTGGGATCTGACTTGAAAACATGAGGGGATTCCAAAGCCTGCTCCTTTTTAACCACACTATTTTACCAAAGCTACTTTGATGTAGCAAAGACTTTGGAAGTCAACAGCGTGGAGGCTGGTTTTGCAACGTTCCCGTCAGTATGGGCTAAATGCCCAGTGTAAATGTATACATGTGTGGTCTAATTTTAACACCAGTTGAGCTAATTCTTGCAGCACCCCTTTGGAAGCATGTCTGACTCCAGGCTCTCCGTCTGGACTCCCCCAATTTGCTCCTTAAAGAGTGGCCTGCCTTGACCTCCAATAAACCCAGTCCCACCCACCAGTCCCATGCTGGGATTTGAAGCAAAATGCAAGGAGGGTGTGACAGGGAGAAAGACAGCTGGAAAGGAAAACTACAGATTTAAGGAGGAGAATGCTAGTGCACCTATCAAAAAGAGAGTCTTTGCCTTATATTGTTTCCCGTTTACTACATTTATTCGACCATTCTAGGTAGCCAGGCATTACTGTGCATATAAATCTCGAAGCAGATTTGTTGTGAAATGCAGTGACAGCAATTTAAGGCATCCTGTGGAGGTTTGCAGCTTCAAAGCACAACACAATCTATGGATGACTGTAGTGAAACAACTGACTGAATTGTTACCACATGCATGTTGACGTTGTTTGTATAGAATCTGTATGATTTTATGCATATGTCTCTTGGTATCTATGCTGATCCAAAAATAAGAGCAAGCACGTGTAAGCATGGAGCGGCTCTTCAAAGTGGCCACGCCTGTAATTATGCATAACTTTAAGCCTTAATATAATTTAAATGTGCAAGTTGTAGAAAAATTCACCTTCCATGCATTGTCATAAATGTGTAAATTAACTATAGAGATCAAAACCATTTTTGCACCAGGCTGTAAACATGTTTATTTCTGCTGTGAAGTTGGACATTTTAACATGGGCGTCTATAGGAATGACTCGCTTTTGGAGACAGCCTCAAGTGGCCATTCGAGGAACTGCACTGCTGCGGTGGCATCATTTTTCAGCCTCGGAGGTTGATGCTTGTTTTTTTTCCAACACTTCCTCATTTGTTTTTTATTTAGTTTATGCACATATACATGATTCACATTGTACTGCTGGTTACACTTTCTGCCACTAGTCAACAGTTCTTGGAAATAATGCACAAAGACTCGTATGCAAACATTGCACTACCTAAAATCATTTTAAAAATCAGCTTTTTCATTTATGACAGCAGACGTGCATTCAATGCATTCGATGTACACAACTCTTATGCATTACATGGCTTAAGCTGAGTTCATGTTGACACACATAAACCCTCTCATGCAGCTTTAGCTCTACAGTTGGTTTCATTCGTGTTTTGGTGCAGAATTGTGCTCCTTTCCAAATGGCACTAAAACTATCTGGGAAAATAAATTGTCTGAGAGAAACAGTGAGATGGTGCAGAGGGAAGCTAGACGAGCTGTTATGGACAGATGGGAACAGGATGCTTGGAGCCGGGCGGAAAACAAAGACGAGCCGGTGGAGGTCAGGACCTCGTGAGGGATCACACCAAGTTTTTTGGAGCTTCATTCAGACCAACTTTCTCCTTTTGTCTTTTTCGCTCCCTCATCAATATGCAGATAACTTGACCAACAGGCCCTAAATCTTGTTTTTTGAGCGCACAAAAGAGCCCACAATGGGCCAAGTGGTTAAAGTAGAGGAACGTAATAAAACGGAGGAACTGAAGGGCAGCGTTAAGGAGGGAGTGGCTGCTGGAAGTGGGTCACAGTGCCACTGACGTGATTCAAAGTGACGCGCTGAGAGGGGGGTTGGACTCGCACCACTGTCTGCGTCACCTTTTGTCCTGCGCACACAAATATTCACACACTCTGGTACAGATACATCAGCTCAATGCACTGGGCAAACAAACCTTACACAGAGGTATAAATAGATTACTTGTAAAGACAAGGTTCCCCCTCACTGCTTCATGTCTCCCTCTCTTGTATTGCTTACTGCTTAGTTGGACATATTTTACTTCCCCACATCTTCACAGCACCTTGTGCTCACTTTATCAGCTCTCAAGTTTGCATTCAGGTTATGCATAAGTAATAACGACCTCTCCCTCGGTGCTTGTTGTGTATAAAAGCGGGCGAGCTGACTTTTTGTGGGGTAATTATTTTGGCTCGGCTATGCAATGCCTGTATGATCTTTTTTTTTTTTTTTCTTCTTCTTCGTGGAGCAGCAGCAGCAGCAGCGAAGAGCAGGGGATGTAAAGCCGGAGGGGTGGAGGGGATAAAAGGATGAAGGAGTGGCAGGGGAGCAGGGGAACAGTTTAATTGCCTGACCCCTTCTCCCACCAGGATGACTCTCCGGAGCCGGGTGTTAAAGAGAGGGTGACGGCTGGATCCTCAGAGCAGATCCCTGCAGCTCTGCGCATGTCCGCTGTGTGTGTGTGCATGGGAAGTGTTGTGTGTTCCTGTGAATTTTCCCACAGCAGATCTGCACATATTTAAGAAGGACCGCTTAATCATGTCATGTGTGATGCCGGAGTGATGCGCTCAGAGATTTAGCCCCCTATAACACATCAAAGGCTTTATACTGTATATAGAGAGTGGGAGTGAGAGCTGCTGCTGTGGTATGTGAACAGGCTGCTCATGGATGTGGGATTCTTCACTTCAGACTGGGTTTCTTCAGTAAAAAAAACCAGAAATGCATCAATATTTAGCTCTCATTGCATATCTTAATTTGTTTTAAGAAGATGGAAATGGGAGGTTATTGGATCACAGATGGCACACACCACCCAAAAAAGTATATTTTTCTGTCATCCCCCTTTTTTTTCGGAGTCTCCTTTCTTTGTTGTTTGAGTGTGTTGCTGATAACTGAAGGCTGAGGAACCTACGTCCTAATCGGCTTGAGATCTGGCTGCAGGTCAGGCCAGCAGATGAATACAGATTAGAGGGTCACAAGGCAGGAAGAGAGGATTAGCAGCTCTGGTCACTGTAGCCTCCTCTTGTTGCTGTCCAGCCGTCAGCTCACCAGAGCTGTCTGCAGCGGCCCTCCTAAAAAGTCAAGGGGCTGCACATGAACAGGCCTGCTGTCACTCACCGCCTGTTTATGCTCAGGTTCTGGGAGAGGATCCAGTTTGTGCATGTGAAGTTATGCTGGATTTACTGATAAATAACAAAAAAAAATGTATTTGAGATTTAGCTGAAGTACTCACATGTTAGAAATTATATATATATTATATATATACTTAATTTTATCAAGTTTGTGCAATCAAAGCATCAACCTCAGAGACTAAAACAATAAATGCCAAAAACTGCAGTTCCTCGAATGACCACTAGAGGCTGAATTCAACATCAGCTCAGTCCCCACAGACTCCAATATTAAAATGTACAACTTTAGAGCAGAAATAAATGTGTTTAGAGCCTGGTACAAAAACAGTTTTGGTGTCTATGGATAACTCCCCATCCATGACAAATACACAAGGGGTGTTTTTATATAAAACACAACTGAATGAATTGTATTTAGCTTCACATTATGCATAATTAAGGGGGTGGCACCCAATAAACCCAACAAAAGCAGGAAAAAAAAAGAAAAATCTTCTGCACTTCAGTAACCTGGACACTGTCAAACATGCTTCTGATTAGAAATCAGATTTCTGCCATGTTTTCAGAGTGTTTATGCTCCAGAGCATTTGGACTGATGCTAAAATGAGAGGACTCAACACCGAGAGAGCACAGTGTGTGTCTGAAATTCACAATTAGTCTGTTGTTCCGCTGTGGAAACCTGGTTTTTTGTTAAAGTGTTATCTACTGTACAGCGCAAGTCAGATTTTGAATTTAGCTGTTTTGGGAACATCCATCCGTTCATATGTGATTCGATCGCCGATCCGGGTTTGGGTCACGCGGGCAGCAGCCTAAACAGAGTTTAACAACGTGGAAGATATTTGGATGTTTGGAAACATGTTGTTTCAAAAGCTTCTACAAAGTCAGTTAAGCACACAATGGACCAAAAACAACAATCTCAGGCAGAAATGTAGCATTTGTTGAACTGGTTGATCCAATCTATTACTGTGATTGTTGTTTTCCATGAGACCTGCAGAGAGCTGACAGCACGTCTTACCTTAAGCGTATGAAAACATATTGTTGTTTATCCATGTGTGAAACAGGGTGCAGCTATAATCTGAATGTGTGCATGTAGCTGCAAATCTATGGAATGCAGGCTGTCAGTGATGTATGTGTTGAACATCTGATTTCTGCACAGTGGTAGCAAAGTGCACATCGACTACTTTAAATACTACATTAAGTACAACCAAACTAAGGTCAGAGTTCCCTCCCTGATACAGCAGTCTTTGATTCTGATGTATGTGTGCGTTGCCCTGCAGCAGTCACTTCTCATGTGCATCTTACTCCACAAATCATTCTCATCAGGAACCCTCCCGACTGGCTTTGTTACATCTCACCCGCCACCGTCTCCTCTCTCAGTCTCTCTGTAGCTCCGCTTAGAAAACAAAACAAAATAAAGCTGTGTGCGCAGCGCCGAGCTCCTGACGAGTTGCCAGAGTGCGGTTCCTGTGCGTAACTCGGCTTTGATCTCGCTGTAAATTAAACATGCCTTTTTAGATAACAGGCTCTGTGCCACCTACTGAACCAACCTCCACTCTTCTCGCTCAGCTCCTGTCCCGGGTTTGAACTCGGCGAAGTTGATTCATGTTTGCGCTGAATGCCGCTTTATCGGGATCAACGACGTTTGTGTGCGTCTCGGTGGAGTAATTAGGCCTCTGTTGCTCTGTTTGCATAGAGAAGAAAAAGACGGTTCTGTGACAAATCTCGAAAGTGACAATTATGTCTGTTTCGTGCACAATCAAGCTGCACAGGAGAAATGTGGACCAAGGACGTTGTAAACACACTGCAAACACATTTGCAGAGCGATACTAGAAGTAGTCCAGTTTTACAAATAGGCTTATATTTAAGTTTGTTAATTAAAACTTAAATTGGTTTTAGGAAGGGGTTTTAACCTTTTTGTTTTTTTTTTTTTTCGTTTTGCCCGTGCTTCTAGGCTGTAGGGTTGGGCGCTTGTTTGTTCTTTTTTTGTTTTTTGGACTTCTATTATCTATTCTATATTCTGTTTTTTGGTTTTTTGTTTTTTTTTTTTGTTTTGTGTGTTTTGTTTTTTTTTGTGCATGTTCTGGGTTTTTAATCTTCCCCCGCCCCCCGCAGAAGCCGGTGCTCCTTCTCTTTCTGTGCCTTGCATGTTTGTGGTTGATGCCTTTCTTTTGTTACTTATCTACATCACCATGTAACGCAATTGCATAATGCAAACGATAAATGACCAGTCATTATTTCTTCATTACACTTGTGTGAGAGCTACATTTCTGTAAATAGACTCATAGTTTCAGGGTTATGATATGACACAGACACTACCTCTTTTTTTGTTGGGGAAAGTTGACCAATAGGAGCAGACTGGGCTTTTCGGGTGGAGGGTCTTAAAGAGACAGGAGCTACAACTGAACGTTTCAGACAGAAAGCAAGAAAAGGTGATACAGCAATGCACAGTATGAGAAAAATACTGTGTTTTTTGACATTAAAGCTTGTAAACATATTCTAGTAGACCTCAAAAAATAAAATGGTAGACATGTAAACGTGCATAACAAGGGGCTCTTTAAGTGTGAAATAATGATTGGGTTCATTGATAACAAAACAAGTTTAGTTGTCGCCGAAGCTGATAGATTTCTACTAGAGTTGCAATGTTTTGTCTATTGGTTGTCAACTTTAAAATAATTTAAGAATTCTGTGCTTAAAGCTTCTAAAATGGGACTATTTTCTAGTTTCTTTCCTCCTTTCTGATAGCAAACTGAATATCTTTGGGTTATGATGAATAAAACAGGACATTTAAGGACGTTATCTTGGACTCTGACAAACTTGGATCGATGTTTTTCACCATTAACAGAGTAATCGAGGAAGTCATTGATAGACAGTGTAAATAATGGTCAGTAGCAGCTCTAATTTCAACACAAAACCAGCTCAATCAGATGTTGGTTTGGAGTTGTGGAAAAGTTATTTTTTATGAAGTCAAGGGAGCTTCAGAGTAGAAGATCACAGTTTAGTTGTACTGCATTTATTTGAGCTTGAGACCTAACTATGATGTTAAACTCCTCGCTTGGAGAAAGCTCTTTCAGGACGAGTTTGCGGGTCTCTCAAAGTGCACAGCAACCTTTTGAGCTCTATGTGGTCCTTCTGCCTCAGTGGCCCTGCCTGCCTGCCTGCCTGCCTGCCTGCCTGTTTTCCGCTTGAGGTCTTTGAAATGCTAATCACTTCTCCTCCCCTCTTTTCTTCTCCGTCTCTCCTCCAGATTCCTCCTCCAACTACATCAGGCAGCTGGAGACGAAAGTGAGGATACTGGAAGACGACAACAACAAGCTCCTCTCGCAGGTGAGGCAACCGCCGACGCCACCGTTTTCGCCCTCTTTCCGTCAACCCACTTCAGCGCCATCTGAACTTATACCTCTCACTAAAACTCTCCTCTTGTGCAACTTTCCGAAAACGAGTGATCGGCAGCCGCGATGGCACGCACTGGTTGGCTGATGCCTCCCCCCCCCAACAGGCTGCCTGTTAGTCGGAGAATATGTTTATCCATGTTTAATTCATAGGGAGTCAGTTAGCTTCAGTCGCGAGCAGTGATGTTAGCCCCCGAGGCGAAGTGTGGGAGCAGAGGAGAGATGAGAAGAGGAAAAAGGAGGGGAAAGAGGCATTAAGTGACAGTGACAGAGTAAAGGATTTCTCCCCAACGTTGACCTTGCTCTGACTTCTCCTAAATTTGGAGGATGGAGGGCTGAGTGAGTGCGAGGAAGGAGGGGGTGGAATTCTTGTCTGGTTCACCAGGAGGTCATATGTCAGTCTGCTGAGGTGTGTGTTCATAACCACAAATAGCAGATTCACCGACTAATTGGTCGTATGAGAGGGGGATCAGATTTTCTCAAAGTTATCAGTCAATAATTATCAGCAAAGAAAGAGTCTTTAATCTATAATCTGCTCTCTTTATGTTGTATCACAAGGTTTTTGTGAGCTCATTTGAATGCAAGTCAGGCTGCAGACGAAGTTGAATTTCACAGTTTAAGTGGCTTTTTTTTTTTTTATTTGAAGCCTTTATTCTTTTTTTTTTTTAACTGATTCCTCTCTGCCCAATTATCTCCCAGCAGATTCACGTGTAGGCAGAGTGTAGGCTGCTGGAATCACTGATACGAAACCTAAATGATCCTCATAATTAGCTCTTTAGTGCTACAATTAGGTGCTACAGCAGTCAGGACGCATAATAGGAACCAGCTTCTTATAGTCGAAGTGATAATGTGTCTTATTTCTTTTTACATTAGAGGCTGGGATAAGTACTTTTTCCTTTTCTTTTCTTTTTTTTTTTTGCAGGAATGGAACTCTTGATAATTTATCACTGCACATTATGAAACAGTTGTGAGAAGCACAGGACGATTCAAATGCCTCCTCACCACGTCTGATCTCTTAGCGTGGAGCTCAGAGACGTTACAGTTGCTACCACTGCTGTTAACAATAGACGAAAAATAAAATAATGAACCCTTCCACCATTATGTTTTTCTCTCCCTATAGGCTTATAGCCGGTATAGCTTATCACAAATACAGACGAAAAAGGTAACTTTTCTGAAATGTCCCTGTTTGTTGGTTCTTCTTCTTCTCGCCAGGTGATTGAGCCCCTTTGTGTCTTTTCCACTCTTTCATCTGTTCTGGTGGTGGGACTTTTCAGGGCTTTGAGCTTGTCGCTTTGTCTGCTGCGGAGGGCGGATGCGACTAAAGCAACGGTTGTGCAATGTAATGCAACTCATTGTGAGATCTGTTTGATGGTATAATGTTACAGTTTGTGTTGGTGAACTCTGTGGTAATGTGGGAAATGAGCTTATTTGCTGTCTTGCTGAGAGTTCGACGGGAAGATCGATGCGACGCTCATGTCTGCAGTTAACATGAAACTCCAGCCAGGTAGCGTAGCTTAGCATGAACACAGGAAACAAGTGGCCGTAATCCCTCCTCTTAATGTAAATTTCTTTTTCACCTGCATTCTTGATTGCATCTTAGGTTTGTCCACCATCACTACATTCTTAGCTGTTGCATCTCTATTCGCCAGTTACTGCTGGTTCTTGTAAAATGCATTGCTACTAATATGCAAACACAAATGCAGAGAGATTTACCACCAGTAGGCCTAATTGTGTGAACTAAATAGGGCTTGAATATTACAACTGACCACTTTGGTTGTCAACTGATGCACGTGAGGCATTTAGGGAACATCTGTAAATTTGCAGTATCTACAAATTGTCTGCACATGAGGTGTTTATGGTACATCTGTAAATTGTAGCTTTTAAAAACAGCCTGTGCTACGCTTTTTCTCTCTAAGAGTCTCTGCCACACCAACCACTGAAAGTATATTCTCAAGCTGTGGGAAAGATCAGAAGGTAATATAACTTTATGTGTTGCTTTTATTGATAAGGGTGGCTGGAAACAGAGCTTTTGCTGTTAGTCCATCGCCGATCCAAATTCAAACGTTAACAAAGCAAACGCTTACAAAAGAAAGGCACTCAAAAGAATTCCACGTCTTGTATTTACATTCCAAGTTTGTTAAGCAAAAACATCTATTAGTAAGTTTTAGATGTGCCAGTAGGTACTAACATAAATCATTAACAATATGTTGGCTGACTAATAATTTTAGTAACTTTAACTATGACTTTCTTGAACACATATCATGAAAAACATCATTGACACGGATCATTAATAGTTGCTTTAAAGCTGAAAAATGGATTTGTTAGGGCTACAATAACCTCAAATGTATGTTTGTATTCCTGCTCTGCAGTTTCTTGTTACTTGTCAGCAGACAAATACACTGATACAGATCAGAAATCAGCATCAAGCTCCACTTTGGATCGAGTCAGACAAACTTTGACCCCGTTTCCCTGTGTTCTTAGAAACTAAACCAACCAGTTTCCCTGACTGTGGCTTCTTATTAACCATCCAGACACGAGAGCGGTATTGATTTCCCGTCTTCCCAATACAATAAAGTACAGTCTTAAACGTTACCGCAGAGGTGAATCACCATGAAACTGTGCCAGTTTTAGTAAGAGCAAAAGAATTGGATTGCATTACCTTGTAGAGGTGTTGAGTCTGTGTCCAGCCCGCTTTATGTGCTGCTGGCATGCAAAGCTAATGAATGAACACAGGTGGCCTTGCTTGTATGTGGCCTTTTTTTTTTTCTTGGCAGGAAAGCCTTTATCTGTCCTTGGAGCTGCACCTCACAGTGTTTAGTAGCTTAAGTGAATGGATGCTACATTGTGCTTTGGTGCATAAATGACACACGCTTGACCTGGCTTGTTGAGACGTCTGGTGAGCTGAATAATTTAAGATACTGGGGGGAAACACAGGTAGATCCAGGAATCCATTATGCATGACTGACAACTGAAGCAGTGTCTGCGTGAAGCTCGGAAACAATATCTTGATGTCGCTAATAAACTTCCTGGAAAGGAGGAAAAAAAGTGGAAGGGGAAAAAATGAGCATGTGCGCCGCCGTTCGTGATTTAATTTGACTCTTACGCCACATCCTATTGGACGACGTGTCCGAATGCGAGCAGGTGGAATTAGTTGCCTCAGTGGACGCATTGCCTAACTTCCTGTGTTATGAAACTGGCCCAGTGAAACTCGTGTGGAGCTAAAGGAAACAATAGCCTCTTATTGCAGGAATGTTTAACCTCCCAACCAGATTGGCTAAAAGGATTTTAAGTGTACCGAAGGGAGCAGAGAGGGAGTTAACAACAGGCTCCCACAGTGGATATTAACAAGAGCCTGCGCGGTACAGGTGTAAACACAGAAAGAAAACCAGGTGTGTGTACGCACACAGTAACAATCATACATGCTGGGACACATGCGTGTTCTCCCACTCCACTCTCCCCGACTTCTACTTATCGCCGTTAAAACTCTCCAAAGCGTGAGACGCTCGCACTTTCCCCTCTGCCACTTTATCACGAACAAGTAAGCGCTCAGTGTGACTCTGAAAATGTAATGATTTATTCGACGGATTCAGCCGACGCTCCATCCATTAACTGCGGCCTAATTGAGCTCGTTTTGTCACAGAGTGGACTGCAGCGGGGTCCAGTGGACTCGAATTATGACAGAGGCTAATGAACTGAGGCGTATTCGTCGACAAAGTTACAATATGACTGATTTATGGACTGAGAAATCAGATTAGCTAAAAGAAGATGGATTGGGGATGTGGTTCGTGTGAGGGATAATTTACTGCTTTCAAGCCCCCCCATGGACCCAGGCTTCTCTGTTCTTATCAGCCACTTTGATTTTGACCACTGAAATAAGAATTTTATACGATTAATTACCTTTTTTTTGTTTTTTTAAGTGAAGCTGCCTTTTCCAGGTCTTCACCCCGCTAGTTTATCATCCAAGTATAAAACAAAAAGGCCAGTATTCAGCTGTTAACCCTCTGAACACCAAGAAGTTGTCACGTTTTTAACTCACTGTTGGCTCATTTTTCACTGCGATATAAAGTCCTGCACCTCTCTGGAAACAGTACAGAGAACTTAGAAATGTCTTTGGAAAGTTATAACACCGTAAATCAATAACTAGACAAAGACAAAGTTGAATTTCTTTTTTTATTTCACAAATATTTAGATAACAGTGGAGTCAACAACCCACAAGTGTTCAATATATTAGAAAAAAAGATAACTCAAGATGTTATAGATACTTTACTTCTTATATTTTTATAACCTCTACAAATCATTCTCCATACAACTCGAGAGCTGTTTCATCAGGCTCTGTTGGCAAATCGCTCCTCTGTATGTCTTTTTTGAGCCATACTGCATTTTTTTTATTGATCAAGATCGAATTATTTCGACTATGCATAAACACTGCCTGCAGTTCACTCGAAAAAATTTTTACCATCTGACTGTTGGTCAGACGAAGTGATTCGCGGCAACGTTTTTAGATTTTCCCTAAATCTGGTGCAAGCAGTTGATTTCTGACAAATATTTAAATGTCAAATAAAGTGATTGTGAAAAAATATCACGATTTCAAGCTTATATTTGGTTAATTTTCTTAATAAAACATGTGATGAGTTCAAGGACCATCAAAATGTTGGAAATTTCTTTGTGTTTTGATCGTTTCTGGCTTTGATAAATGTGTTATTTTAGAGCGTTTTTTGACAGGTTTTAGGAGTTCGGAGGGTTAAAATCTAATACGGATGACATTTTTACGATCAGACCTTTGTTTGTCGACCGCAGGTTGCTCGGATTAAACCGTCCCGTCGCTGTATTCCATTAAATTACCGCTCTCGAGGAGCACACCGCTGTCCTTTCGAACCTTTTTGTCAAAGTGGCAGCACTCCTGCCCCTCATAACTCAGACAGGAAACCATGCGCGACGTCCACAGCTTCTTCCCGTCAGCACCAAGAACACTGTGATGGATGGATAGACGGAAGAACCCTGAGTTTACGCCAAGAAGACTGCGGAGGGCCAACTGTCCTCGGCCGTCTGGCAAACAAATAGCGTTGTTGGTCTCGGCGGTTCAAGGTCAGCTCAGGGTGGGAAGTAAAGTTGGAGAGGACATGTGTTGGTTTGTTGGAAAAGCCAGACTCAGGATTAGACTGGTGTGTTTATGCGGCTGCTCCTCATTTGACATTTCTCTAAACACAAAGCCTCGAGAAATGACAGAGACGATCGCAAAGGTAGAGAATTGAGGGCAAGAATACGGAAACCCAAAGGATAGATCAAGAAGTGCCGAGGGAAGGATTGGAAAGGTTAGAAGAACACTGGCAGGATACTAAGCTGGAGGAGAGAACAGGAAGGGGGGAGGATATCAAAGGACGGAGGAGACAAGGGGAATGCTGATTGTGGCTTTGTGTGCGCAGTGTGCACCTGAGTGTGCGACACAGAGGGATAACAAACAACACAGCACAATGTCCAATTCACAGACGCACACACACACACACACACCCACAGCTCATTGGGTTATTTATAGCCGAGCGCTCGCGGGCATCACGTGTGTTTACGCGGCGGGCCGCGCGCAGAGAGGGAACACGAGTGCGCGATGTGAGAAAATGTCATGAGGAACAGCGGTGCCGCCGTGTTCCCGCCTGCAGAGGGGGAGCCGGTCCGGTCGCTGCCCCCAGGACGCAGTGGTCTTTGGCTGCTAATGAGGACAAATCTTAGGAACGCCGCCGTGGCTGCATAATGGCCTCCGATGAGGGCACAACGTGATGCAGCGTCTGTAGCCGTGGAGCCGCATAAGCAGTGGCGTCAGCGTGACGATGGGAGGGCAGGTGGTGGTGCAGGAGGAGGAGGACGGAACCTTAATGAACCCTCACTGAGGCCTGCAGTGCACAAAGTGGAGCCAAATGGAGACGTCAGCAGGCAGATATGGGCTCATTGCAGATATATTATCAGCGGTGTCTGATGAACATTACGCTGGCAGCTTTTTTCTCCTCTGTTCAAGTTCAGTTTAGTTCTGTTTTCTGGTTTGTTTTCATTTGCGGTTATTTAAAATGAGTTATATTTCCGTATTATTTGCTGCTTTCTGTTTTCCTTTTGAAGAGTGCACTTTTAATTAAACTGTAAAATATCAACACTAATAAATCTGCTCTTCCACTATGACACAAAATTAACTTATTGTAGCAAATATATCAGCACTAATGAATCCAATTGCCAGAGAGACATGGAACGATTATTTTAAAATGGTTAAATGTTGCACTAAAAACATGCCCTTTTGTTTTTTAATGCTTTATGTGGCACTCAAAACTGTCTGTGTGCAAATATCTGACTCAGTACATCTTTATCTCCATCAAATATCATTATTGATACGTGCATCGGTCTCAAAAATCTAGTGATTTTAAAAATGGTAGGAATATTCCCTCTCACATCTTCAGGAGCCTTCTGCTGGACCGCCTCTGATTTGCTTGAAGCTTTTGTTATCATAAATTACTGATATTTAAAATGGTGTCTGTGAAATTTTAGATAGATACATGAAGTACTTTTTGAGCAATTTCTTCCAACTGCCTTCAAAAATATTTATTTACACATTGCAGTTTGAGTCTAAGGTTTGATTACAGTATCTCAGGAAGTATTGAGGATAAAAGCCTCAAATTTCAGTCTGAAAATGATCAAAAATGCTCAAATTAAAAATGTTTTATTCTTAGTTATAGCTGAAGAGACATTTCAAAGCTCTACTTTGATTATCTTGCAGTATTGTGGCACAACTTGTCATACTTGCTCAGTTATGAAAGTTCTTTTCTTTTTTTTTGTGGGCAACTATTTAAAATGTGAAAGAACTCTTTATGCTTTGTTTTGTGTAATTGTAACATGCATGTACATGTGATCAGGCAAATATCAGGAGTTGACAATTCAATTTTTTGTTCATGTGTGCTCAAAGATGGGACATGCAGGATTTTTTTTTCCTATTTAAGCTCATTAATAATTCGAGATTATTGCAATATTGCAGATTCCTAATCAATGACGTGGTGAAAAATAACAGGCTTTTAACTTTAATGGTTCCTAGATATTGTCCTTTAAACATTTATCTTAAAAAGTATTTGATATATCAATCTAAAATTTCCTAGATATCTTTATAAATATTCATATTTCATGCTATTAAATTTTCAGGCAAATCAGAGCTGGTCTGGCAGAAATATGACAATTGGAGTAGTGATATAGAGTCAGGTTTATATAATATGTAAGCATACACTGACAGAGGCAATGATGGAAATTAAAACTGTGAAAAATATTTTTTCAAGTCAAATCAGTGCAAAAACCTGCTTGTTCATTTATCTTTAACTTTACTAATACTCATTTATTAATACTCTTTGGGTATTTTTTAGGCATTGACATGGCATTAAAGTCTGCTATCTGTTTTGTTTCTTCTTTTATGTTGTTGTTTCATTTTGCATTTCTTTGTTTTTTTGTGTTTTTTTCTTTCCTTTTTTTTTGGTGTTTGTTTGTGTTGTGCCCGTTTGTGCCCAGCAGTGTAACCCAGGTGACCTCCGTGCCCTGAGGAAGGGAATGACTCTGTACCACTCAGAGTCCCAGCTGTCCTCACTGCCGCAGCGCCAGGAAGCCATGCACATGGTCAGTACCCAGGAGACTGGCACGCACGTGCACACTCACATGCACACGCTCACCAAACACGCATGCACGAAGGAGTTCGACCGCATGCGAACACTCAGATGGATTCATGCCCACTCACACCTCAGCGCTTAGACAATACCCACAGATCAGCGCTGCTTATAGAAGTGCGGTTACATATAGAGACAGGCTTTAATTGCACACGAGCCTAATTGCAGGGAGAGCTGCGCTGCGGAGTCAAGTCGAGTCAGCTCTGATTCACTTCTTTACTTCTAGCTCTCAAATTATACCTCCACAGGCACTCTCTGTTACACATGACAGGAAAGGAACTCACAGAGAGAGTGAAAGGAAATAGGGCATAAGGGGGATGAGATGGACTGGAAACAAGAAAGGAAGAAGGATAGAAATTTAAAAGTTCCTCTTCCTCCCATATCCGGCCCTTCAGTTTTCATTCCCCGGAGCCCAATCGAGCCGAATCCCACAATGAAAGAAATAATCCTGTACAATCCACCTCCACCCCTGACCCGGCCTGTGTCTGGGGAGGAGAGGCTTGGTAATTGTTTTTTGACTGCTTAAGGAAGGTCAGAGTCGGGGCTACGCCACTAACCCAGAGGACTAAATCTTCCCTCTGTACAAAAAAAAAAAAAAATCAATATTGCGTTTTAATCACAGGCTCAGCGCGAGGCATTCGGAGCCGGCTCGCGTCTTTCTTCCGAGCCTGCGGGTCAAACTCGCCTCCTTCTGGAGATTCGAGGCATTCAGTAATGCCCGTGACCTCTGACACCGCAAGAGGTTTTTCCCTGAAGGGGGGGAAGGATAAACTGCAGATTGTCTTTATGATCTTTCGACATTTAATTTCACTGCGCGGCTTCACGTGGAACAACGTCACTGTGTTGACCTTGAGGTGTGAATTTAGGCGCCTTAGACGTGACATCTGGTGTCATTCTGACGCTGGCGATGCAGAGGTCCATTAGGAGGCAGAAAAGATGAATACATGCTGCCGTGTGGGGGATATATTAAAGGAGAAATTGTATATAAGGCATCAAGTGTTTGTAAAATCTTAACCTTGCAGCTTTAGCGGTACAATTTGAAGAATCAGGTGCATCACACAAACTAGCTGCTATGCTCAGCTTAGCTAAGGTCAGGTTTCTGGCCAACAGTTGTGTGTAACATCTGGCAATGTTGTGGCAAATGTGCAGCAAGGTCACATTTTCTTATGCTCAGTGGTTTGGTCACTGAACTTCTTGCTAACTTTCTAGAAAACTTGTGGCAAGCAGTCGATTTTTTAAAGACGCCTTCCAGTGAAAACCAAATATTTTACCTGTTGACAAGCCTCTATGATGCTTTTCTACACTGCAATACATAAAATAAGTGAAATAAGTAGGCAACGCTACGGCTGAGCATTTGTGTTTTGAAACTACAGATGACAGCCTTCAAAACACGGATTCAGACTTCTACGGTTTTAGATGTAACAAACCAGACGGACCAATCCTGTCAACGTGCAGGGTGGAACATTCTGTGTCATTATCCTGTAAGACATAGAAATGAACTTTTGGAGCTGGAGGGCTGTTAGTGGTGACCAACATGTGCAAACTTGTGACAAAACGTTATGGCATACTGATGTCTCTGCTGCGAATCTGCCACAAATCTGCTGCAATAAAAATTGCTTTTGTAGAGGTAGAAAGGTGATAAGGAATGTAGCTGCTATAGAAGAAATAGACATTCTGCTTACTGGTGTGATGCAAAATGATTTTAAATTGGATTTTACAAGCACATACCTGCAAAAGTAACACTAATGTTGGACTAAATAACCCAAGTCAAGAGCTGTAAGTGTATATTTCCCTCTTCAGCTTCAACTTTGCACATTCTCAGGTGATTAATTTGCACATTCCTGCACACTGGAAGTATTTCTATTACTTTTTATAGTTTATAATCCTTTGATTGCACATGTTACTGTTATGCTTTAAAACTCTAAGTCAAATTCCTCATTTGTGAAACTCTACTTGGCAGCTAAACTGATTCTGAGTCAGTCAGATCCACATCTGCAATGTATTTTCTTGTAGATTTCAACGAACGCTTTGACTTTTTGTTTACAAAATGCTAGTATGACAAAGGAAAGAAAGAGCAACAGTGGTTTGGTAAAAGGATCACCCTATTTGGTAAATAAGAAGCTGCAGCTAGTAGCCAGTTAGCTTAGCTTAGCATAAAAAAACCAGAAACGCTTGGAAATAAGTAGCCTGCACGTATTATTTGATCTGTCCGACAAAGGATGAAATATCCGCGACCTTACGATGATACAGGACGTTCGGTTGCCTGTTGCGCAGAAGAACCCATTGTGTCTTGAGTTTTACGTCTTTGTCTAACGATGGCTTTGTTGTCGTGACAACCCCACGGAGGCTGTCGGGCTGCGCGGTGATCAATCGGCTGGGCTCTAATTTGGCTCAAGTTCATCCGTGTGGGAGAGAACGAGTGAAAGAGGAGATGAGAGATGTGGGGGCTTCGGGACGACAACAGCAGGACTCCCCTCCCAGTCTATCAGCTCATCCTTTATATTTAGCCCCTTTGTCTCAGTCAGACACAGTTTCAGGTCAGTGAGCGTGCGTGAGATTGTCGGGTAGAAAACGAGAGAAGAAACGATACGCAGAGAAAGAAAGAAAAGAAAAGAAAAGAAGGCGGCCAGGCTGCGTGATTCTCACAAACACTCAACAGTCTGCTCTGATTTTGTAAACTCAAACTCCAAACCATTGATTCTGACAGCGTTTGCTTTCCCTCCCCTCCCGCCTCCTCGTGCAAAGACTAAATCAGGGCTGTTTATGCAGGCAAGCCTTCCCCCAAATGTACATCCATATGAGCAGTAAACACTGCCCGGAGCTGGCTGCGTCTTTGCGCTGTCCAAATCCTTTTCTTTCACTGCACAGCTCCGGCGCAGAATAAACTGGAAAACCTGGCCGCAGCGCGAGGAGGAAATGTTTACACGTTTGGAATAATAGCTGTAACCAGGAGAGGAGAACATTAAAAAAAAAACAGGGTGACAGTGATTTACATATTCTCTCTTGTAGTTGACTTCAAAGTCCGGCGCAGAGGAGCTGTATGGAAAATGAAGCAGCTACATTTGTTGGTGTGACCTTAAACAAGAAGAAACACGCTGAGCTCAGTGGGGAGGCTGCTTTTATTTAACAAGAGGATTGTTCTGTATAATTTTCCCACTAATGTGGACTAAGCCTTGGTGATGCATTAAATAATGAGCGGATATCATAAATAGCTACCGTCGACGTGACTCCGCTCCTGTTAGTTAATAAACTTCCCTGCGGTTTTGCATGTTTTATCTCACATCCTATAAAAGTTCTGCAGAACAAGTTTTAGTTTTTAGGTCACAAAGGAGATTAGTGCAGACAGATATCGACCGATGTTGTTTTTTTAATGGCCCTCACTAATGTTCAGAGAGCATCAGTGGCCGATATGTGATGCAGTGTCAGGTGGTTGTTTTTTTTTTCATCTGATGGATCCAACAAACAAATCAGATACATGAACATTGTAGAGCTGCACTTTGTCTACAGTGCAGCTATTCTACATTTCAGAAATGTGTCGACGACATAAACATGTCATCAAAAAACTCAAATTTGAGGGGAAAAGCGACTTATTAATGAGTGAAATCATTACATTTATTAGCGGATTACAGCAGCTCCTACTGATCCGATAAACGTACTTACGCCTGACATCTGCAACAAACGTATTGCGTCACTTTCTGTTGCCGACACACTGCTCAGTTGATGTTTATGGATTTATCTTGGCTCTTGTGCGCAGTGGAAAAACTACCATTAGCCGCTGTTGCTAAGTCGGGCTCCGGTAGCCGGAACAGACCGACTCGGCGTAGCCCTGTTAGGCGATTGTATGACGATTATCTCAAAATGGCATTTAATCGTCCTCATCAAATGACCCACTGATTCAACTGATTCCATTTGGACTGACTCAACTGAAATGTGTGGAAAAAAAGTCTTAGCTTAGATGTTGCACTTTTGTTTAGCCATTACTTTGATGTAAACCTGCAGTGACAAATGTTTGTCTCCCCCTTCTGGTAATTAGAGTAATTACACAAACACTGTGGTCTTATGCGTAAGCCTCGCTGTCGATTGCTTTCTTTTTCAGGCTGTCATTCGGCCGAGTTTCTCTTTTACGTGGTGCATCAGGGACTTTTCTTGAATGCTTTCTAGTTCTTCTCCACCCTCTCAGCTTCTGTGGTCAGTTTTGGCAATCGCTGCTTTTTACTGCACGACGCATCGTCACCAGCGTGGGAATGTTTCCACAGACTTCCCAAACTCTGCGAGAACGCAGAGAAATCTACCTGCCACTTAATCAGCGTTGTGTTTGGCGATGGCTGAATAAAACAGACGTTCATTTATATGTAAAAGTTTAAACAAAAACCCTGGAATCCACTCACAAAAGCAGAAATTTAACATGCTTAATATGCGCACAAATATAGGTGCCAAATGCCATGAAAAAATGCAAAACAAGAGCTGAGACTGGCAGCTACAAGAAGTTTCAAACCAGTCGAGATCAGTTACAGCATTTGTGTTAATACTGCAGACAAATGTTCTGACTTTTCTGTATTGAAAACAACATTAAGAAGTTCAGCATCCTTTGTTAAATAAATGGTTTCTGCAAAAGAGGAATTGAGGGGAAAAAAATATTGTTTTGACATAATATTCAGATATTATGTCTGCAAAGATAAACTTTTGCGTGCAGCCTTTTTAAAGCACCAAACAACCAAAGTTAACCTTTACATTCCTGTTTTTCCTGATCTCAGAGCTCATGAATAAAATGTTCTCTTCAAGTTATGCTTCAAAAAAATGGAAAAAATTCTTTGTTTTCTCACTCGTAAATCAGGCGTACTGACCTTTTACTATCTAAAAGTTTTTTTTAAAAGTTCTCCTTGGCTTTAGTGGTTGCTGGCTGAGCAGGTGTCGGGCCGTAACCCTCAGGACTAACAAAGTAAATCGATGTTCCATGCGGCTGATGTGATATGAATTGACTGCTGGCCACTTTCCACACATCCTCTCTCTGATTATTTTATCTCCGTGCTATCAGGTTATGTGGCTCATTCTGGCACATAAATGGGGCCGGTGGGCGTGGAGGAGGTGGTGGTGGTGGTGGTGGATGGGGGAGCGACTGACAAACGCATCAGGAGCGAGCGGAGAATTGAACTGGGGCTAACAGAGCCACGGAGCTGTGTCTAATGCAAGGCCCCCGATGCCAGGTTACACTGAATAGTGCCATTGTGTGTCCCAGAGATCTGTGTGTCCCTCAAACAGAGAGCCACTGTCTGGAACTAACCGGGGGGTGTGATGAGTCAAACAAACTCCCCTCCCCGCCTCCTCCTGGTCCTCATCCTGGCTGGCTGCTCCCATCACACCGGGTTAAATCACACGGTGCAGGTAGCAGACCTGGGAGTTTAATGCTTGTTGAATGCAAAAAAAAAAAAAAACGATGGGGGGGGGATGAAAACACAAGGAGAGGAGAGGTGATGTAAGCTGGGATGAAGGCGATGGCATTTTCAGTGCTGCACTACAAGAAATCTCTCTTGTTGAATCACTGATGAAGAGGGTCTGGTTTGTTTTCTAGCTGCAGTCGTGGCTCAAATGAAGATCTCAGCGAGCCGGTGCTGGTTTATGTGTGGTAGCAGCTTCAGGATCAAACCTGAGCTCTTAACCTTTGCCACAGGTCACCTCTTCTCTCGCATCCGAAATAAACGACACAAAACCTTGAGATTTGCTTTGTCTCCCTGCAGGGTACAGGCCGTCTACCAACCAGCGAGTCCTCTCCTGCCACAGGATACCTGTCCTGCGTCCAGAAGCCAGAGGCGGTGGTGCACGCCATGAAGGTAATATATAGAATTAGTTTCTAAGGAAATTGTGGTGGGAAAACTTCATCAGTACACTTTTTGTTACACTCATCTATGACTATTTACACAACTGGGTTATTCTATCTTCAATCATCAGGGGCCTTTTCGCCCAAGAATCTCAAATGTCGTTAAAAGAAATAAACTATTTATATTGAAAATGGCACTTGGAAATTGTAGATTCATATATTAAATACTTTCTTTTTTAAATTGCCCGTCAGTCCACATTGAAGTGTAAGGGCCACGTTTGAATGACAATATTAGCAACTGTTAAAGATAAAAACTTTAAATGTTCACTGTTATTTCTCATCATGTTATTCATTCAGAATCCACAATATTAACGAGATTACACAAAACGACATGTCAAGTCTCCTCTAAACCAGGTGTTATGTCCTCAAAGTAGGTCTGAAAATGAAAACTAAGGCCAAAAGTTAAACCTTTTCTTCTTTTCTCGGCTATATTTTGTAAATCATTTTGAAACTCCAGGCCTCTGTTCTGCAACTCGTCACGTCTGCTCCATCAGTTATGAAAGTTAAACTAAAACAATTTTTTTTTCTCATTTTTGTTGACCGAGTTTTTCATATTGAAAGTGTTTTGTATTTGGTATTATTTCTTATTTTGACATGCAACTACATACAGTTCAGAAAATATCTCTAGTTTGACTTCTGCATGATCAGTTGTTTTGTTAATGGGACCTTTCATTACAGCTTCATGTTTCAACTCACCAAATATCAAAAACTATTTGATGTATTTGTCCAATATTGCGGATCCTTAAAAAAGGGCATAATGAGAAATAACAGGGAAAATTTCAGACTTTCATCTTTAATAGTTGTTGAGATATTGTCTTTTAAATATAACCTAAAACTTTAATGTGTAAAAAAAAGTAGGTCAGCAGTTAAAATTATAAATCGAAGTATCTCACATATCAAGCTAACATTTCACAAATATCTTTGTAGATATCTATATAATGTTCTATAAAAAATGTGGGAAACCAAAGATGATTAAGCAGACTGTTCTGAAAACCTGGTTCCAGCTGCACTGAGCTCATCTTTATGGACGTTCTTCACTCTCACTGTTTCTGATTGATGCAGTCGGGCAGCTTGCTACGCACAAAAACGATTCGTTGTTCCAAGTAAGCACACTCATCGCTATGTTTGCCATCAGGTGCTGGAGGTCCACGAGAACTTGGACAAGCAGGTTCCTGAGGACTACGAGGACGACCTCAGCGAGAAGGAGAAGGCCATTGTGCGAGAGATGTGCAACGTAAGTTCAACAGCTGCTCCGCAGACTCGTCCTGCATCACTTCCAGCTTTCAGTGTGTTGTAATAATACTGGAGGAGCTCGGTTTATATTAGGAAAACAAAAGACTTGGCCGGGGTCAGGGTTTGATCATCTGAACTACTACACCATGTAAGGCCACATGTCGGTCTGCAGAACTGGTTCACGAATTGTATCACAGTTTAAGCACGAATGCAGAATGCAGGTATTGATGCACTGTTGCATGCAAATAAAGATTTTGGCTTTAAGTGCACAGAACAAAGAAACTCTATTTGATAAGACAGCGGCGTGGGAAGGTTTCAGTGACCCAGACTTGCAAAAAT
>NW_007580277.1:0-1790 GCF_000690725.1 Stegastes partitus | reverse complement strand
TTCTTTCTTTCTTTCTTTCTTTCCCTCATCCCTCCGTCCAGCTCCAAACTAGAAGCCCTGAGTAGAGGCTCGTAGTTGAGCTGTCAAAGCAATTAAACTGGAGCGGCAGGGAAAAGAGCACTCCCTCCTCCTCCCTCCTCCGCCTCACCCCTCCATTCTTCCTCTTCCCTCCCTCGCCCCTCATTTCCCTCCATCTTTTCTGTGTCGGGTGCTGAAAAGAGCCGGAGTCGGTGATAAAAGGTCCGCTGATTAGAAAGAGCCGGGGCTATCTGGGCCCTGCAGAGGTATGTGACGAACCAGGAATCTGGGGGAGCACTACAATGGTACCTCTGTAATATCACTGGGGGGCCCCCGGGGGCCTCATCTCACCCGCCCCGGAGAGAGATCTCAGCACCAGAGAGGCAGAGGACGACGGTGTATATATATGTGTGTGTTGCAGCTCAAAGTGAAACTAAGCATTTGAAGTTTTTCACTCTTGAAGAAGAAAGTGTTTTTTTTCCTCCCCGTCCTCAGTCTCCTGCCTGTCTCTTTACATACGTCTCCTCTGTTTGCAGGTTGTGTGGAGAAAACTGGGTGATGCAGCAGGATCAAAGCTGTCCATCAGACAGCACCTCTCTGGGAACCAGTTCAAAGGGCCGCTGTAGCGTGGCAACCGGCGAGAGACGGGATCTACAGTAACCTACGCTCACCTGAATACAGCTCCACCTCTGACCCTTCATGCTCCTTTACTGCCTACATCACCCAGCATTCCTTCAGCGAGAACACTCAGACCGGCTACACAGAACGGACCCTGTTAGTCTGTCGTTCACAACTTTTTTTTTTCTTCTCTCTCAGAGCTTATGTTGACAACTGGCAGCTAGTTTCACCGATTCGGAGGCTTTCCGATGCTCTCTCTGCACCGCTTCTCAGCCCCTTCTTGTTTTTTTTTTTCGAGCGTCGCCGTGCTACAATAAGGTTCCAAGCACAGAGCCGACAAGGCCGCGGGGGGCGGACGTGAAGGACACTATCTCCAGATATAGTTCCTCCTTGTAGAGATCCCCAGCTCCCGTCACATGTATCGCTCCCCCCCTCTAGTGGTCGACGAGTATAACTAGCATTAGCATTCTAAACAAATGTTAACTAAGTGAAACCCACTGTGACCTAGCGCCTTTTTTTTTTTTTGCTCGTAAGACAAGTCTATTGATAATAAAGTCTAGAGATCACTGTTAACTCGTGTATATTATGTATAAAACCATAGCACTACTTCATTGTTGATTTTGTATTCTAGCGTGGCCATGTGATCAATAATTCAGTTTGAAAAAGCACACACACACACACACACACACAAACAACCGGACCTTAAACAGGGTTTGCTTTTGGTAATAATTTCTTTTTTATTCTTTTTTTTCCAAGATGAATTCCTATTGTTCCTTCTGACAAACGCTATTGAGGCCATTCTTCAATCTCCATTTGGACTGATCTTTTTTTTTTCTTACTTTGTGAAACTGAAAAAAAAAAAAAAAACAACAACAACAAAAAAACAACTGTATGCTGTGTGCATGCTTGACAATCATTTTCTCAGGTTGGGAGGGCTACAGCTTTACCTTTTGCCCATTTGTGAGTGCGTTTGTGCGGCGTGAGTGAGTGGAAGGAGGCTGAGTGGTTCTCTAACAGCTGTAGCATCTGCCTGTGAATCCTCTTTTTTTTTTTTTTTTTTGGCTATTTGAACCCTGGTTACAACACGGTTGAAGACTGCTGAAGACATTTTCTGAATCCGTACGAATTTCGAGGTGAAATATGATGTCTGGATG
>NW_007580276.1:43347-53039 GCF_000690725.1 Stegastes partitus | reverse complement strand
AATAAAATGTCTGAAAATATGACAAAACATTGGGAAACATGAATAAAATATACTTTAAATTATAAAAATATTTTTACATTCTCAGCAATTTTCAACATTAAAACATTAAAATATGTGAAATAATGACATTTTATTGGCTGTAAATACAGTTAAAAGCTTTGCGATTGTTCAGTCAAACACTGATCATTTATTTGTATTTTACCAAAACAAATCTGTAAAATGACAGTAATTTTAAAAGTTCTGAAATATTTTAATATAAATTATCGATCTTTTTTTTTGACCACGTAGCGAAAACTTGTCTTTTTCTTTCTTTGTGTTATAAAATGAGAAATAAAACTTTGATTTAATGTGAATAAATGATGCAGATTTAAGTGTTGGAGACGAGAGCTTCGTCCTGATTGGACCAGACATGATGAAGATGATGAAGGCGATAAGATCTGGACTGAATCTGATTATTTCATTAATTAAATCCTCTCCAAAGAAACAATAAAACAGTGAAACACAGGCGACCACAGCTGTCTGTAATCTTACAGGAGAATTCGCCTCCAGCTGCTGTTGTCTGTTCTTTCGTCCAGCAGCTTCTGGCACCGGCGGGTTTAAAAAAGAAAAAAAAGAAAAAGAAAAAGGAGGAGGTTGCCCAAACAAACCAGCTTCCCCAACTGGGAGCGTCACCATGGCAACCAGGCAGCATCCCCCCACCGTTGTCTGGGTAACGTGACCCGAGGGAAGCTGGGATGTAGCGAGGGGAGGTGTAGGGGAGGTGAAGGACAAAACACACACATGTAAACACACAAACAAACACACAAACAAACACACACCAGGTGAGCAGCTGGACCCTGCAGACTGTCGCACTGCAAACACACGAACAAACGAACAACCGAAAGTCATCAAACCGCCTGTTGGAAGCGTCTACGGGGTCGTAGCACGTACAATATGTGACTTTATGTGGATTAATATTACATGAAACCCGTCTGCTGTCTGCTGTGTGCAGACGGGCAGGTCTACAGCTGGATAATAAAACCAGGTGTGTGTGACTGAAGCTGCACACGTCGGCGTTAACTATTTATGAACTATTTATAAAAAACAGATTTTTGATGTGAACAATATTTATATGTATTTATGTTTGCAGTCAACATGTAAATTAACTTTTTTTTCAGTAATGTTATTAGTTAATATTTGTACTTTAACAAAACGGGATCATCTGTAAAATAACAGTTAAAATAATTATTGAGCATTTTCCACGACGTAATACTTTTTTTTTTCTTTTTTTCAAAAAATAGAAATTATCTGTAAAATAACTTTATACATTTAGGCTGATATAAATACAATGAAACCAGTTAATTTAACAAAAAATAAAATTTGTCTTCGTTAAAAAAATAACATTCAACATTATTTACATTATTTTCAGTAGTTTTTATCTGTAATTTAAAAAACAGGGAAAACCTGTTAAAATAATTATTGAGCATTTTTTAAACCTTAATACACACATTTTCTATTTAAAATAACAGAAATTATTTGAAAAGTGACAGCATAATTTGCTGATTTGTACAATCAAACACTGTAAAAGAGATTTTTTTTTTCCTTTGGTAAAAATAGAGAATTTAATGTGAAGTGTTTCCTGTTTTTTGTTTTTTTAGGGTTAACATGTAAATTTGTTTGTTTGTTTGTTTGTTTTTGTCATTTACTAGCCGATATTTGCAATTTAACAAAACAGGGAAACCTGCAACAATAAAATTAAAAAACATTGTTTTTCAAACCTTCATATACTTTTTCCCTAAATAAACTCAAATATCTGTCAAATAATGACATATTTTGATTATTTAAATACAGTAAGAACGACACAAACACTGTCGGAGACATTTCTGTTTGTAAAAATACAGATAAACAGGTTAACATGTAAAACACTGACTTTAGTAGTTTTCATCAGTAATTTAGCAAAACAGCGAAAATCTGTAAAATAACAGTAAATTGTTAAAATAAAAAAAAACTTAAACATCTTAAATGTTTTTTACAGTGCAGACAGCTTTTGACCACAGAATGAAAACTTGTGGGGGGGTTTTTCCGTTTATTTACTTTTGCTCCTTTTACAAAAACAGAAAGAAACTTTGATTTAAATGTGAATAAATTATGTAAATTTGAGATGAGAGCTTCGTCCTGATTGGACGCAGACATGATGATGATGATGATGACGATGATGATGATGATGATGATGAAGATGCTCTGGATTGAGTCTGATTAGTTGATTAACTGAATCCTCTTCAGTTCTTCTCGTCTCTGGTTGCTTCTTCGTCTATTTTTAGGCCGTCGGGGTTTTATATGAATAATAAACAGCCGTCTGCCTTTAAAGAGAATTATTTATTGAGCTTCTCTGAGTTTTAAATGCTTTTTTCTTTCTCTCCGTTGATTTTTACAACCTCCAGGAAGTTTTCTTTTCCTTTGATTTACTTCTACACCTGTGGCTTCAGTCGCAGTGTTCACGCTCTTCCTGCTGTTATGATAACGAAGCTGTGTACAATCTTTATCATTCGTTTTATATTTAATTTTATTCATTTTCTGCCTTCAGACGGTAAAAAAAAATCACGTAGTTAGCTTGTTGTTAGCTGTTAGCTGGTTTTGTTTCCTTGAACCAGCAAATTTTGTGCATCAGATGCTTTATTTTCTGTATTCTGGACATTTTAATGCACCTATTTGTTCCTGCATCGGTTTACAGTAAAATGTCAGAATTTATGTGTGAAATGTGCATTTTTTGAGTCACTCAATCCGCTGAGTCAGCTCTTCTTCCTTTGTGTCTTTTTTTTTTTTAACCTCTGTTTAAGTCTTTTTTTTTCTTTTTCAAACTGAAGCTTGTTGCTTTGTGTGTCTAACGAGTGTTTTCTGTGTGTTTTCAGGGCCTTGTACACATATGAGGATGAGACTAATGACTTGACGCTGTCATCATCCGGAGGTACGTTTTTCTTCTTCTTCTGTTTTTTCAGTTGTGAATCCTCCTCTGTGACGTCTCGCTGTTCTAATCTGTGGTTCTAATGAACTCGGCTGCCGGAGAACGTTTTAATGTGGCCATAAATCTGATGAGCTCTGCAGGTTCTGCTGCTGCTTTGGGGGTAAAAAAAAAAAAAAAGAACAATCATGTGCTTTGTCTGCAGAGATTCATTATCGCTGATGATCCTGTACGCGCAGCAGACGCTAATAATGTCGTCGCATTACGGTTTGGGTTGTGTGATAATGGAGATGAAGCCTAAATGCCACCAATTTCTGCTCATTTCAGCCGAATTAATCACTTTTATTACGCGCGTAAGAGCATAGTTTGTTGACGCAATGAATAATTCAGCTTTAATTTGTGTATAAATGTGTACTTTGGCGCTGGTTCGTCATCCACAGCAGGAACTGAGGTATTTCTGAGGACACTAAACCAATAAATGCACAAAGCGAAGGTGGTCTTTTTTACATGCATGTTTATGAAATTGCTTCATTTAAAGTGGGCTCTTTCAGATTTGAGAGCGTTGTTTCTTCAGTCTGTGCCCCTGCTCCGTCCAAATCTACCCAAAACTAGATTTACTGTCCATGTCTTGAATTTCTTGAAAAACGTCTTTTCTCAGATTTGTGTAAAACAAACCAGTCTGAAGTCCTCGACCAACACAACACAACACCAGGTGGATCGCATTGTCTTAAATCATCAGGTTTTTACAACAAATTCTGCTCAACCGTCCGTGATTTTCCTGAAATTGTTCAATCACAAACATGTATGTTTGTTAAGGTATTTGTGAAATTCTAGCGTCATATATCAAATACTTGCTGCTACGAGAACAAACAGGTTAAAAGAAATAAAGCGCCCACGTTTCGTCAACCCATCCATTCACCCCAACCTCCTCCCAACATGATTAGAGAAGAGTCTATAGGAATGCCGACGTCTTGTTATGACCTCGTCCGCAAACATTTTCTGTTTGATGTTTTCAGAAGTGCCAGGACCCATGGAAGTATGTTTTTAATTGTAGTCTCCGGTATAGAGGCTTTTCTTGTATTTTATATAATGTCTGATGAACTAGTTTATATCCCCAAAACCTTGTTTTTTCATCATGCAGTTCCCAAGCTTATCCTTCCAATTATCTGTATTCTGATGCTTATCAAGAGTCGTGTTGTCATAGCAGCAGGCTGAGGAGGTAATTCCAGACTTTCTAGACGTTTGTCAGTTCCTTCTGGGGCGTTCCCAGGCATAGTTCTGGGTCTACCCTGAGGTCTCCTACCAGTTGGATGTACCAGAAAACCTCCAAAAGAAGCGTCCTAGTCAGATTCCCAAGCATCCACACCAAACTCCTTGGAGGAAACTCATTTCAACCACTTGTATCTCATTCTTTTGGTCAGCATCCAGATTGGAATTGGGTTGGAACATAACTCGACGTGTCAGGTTCCAGTTTTCTGTCATTCGCAAACAAGACCCTAAGATACTCTATTGTTTGCGGCAGCAACTGACCTCCAACCCAGACGACAGAGAACCTCAAACTGGGAGGTTCTGACCGTTCAACTGTTCAAGTAAAGGTCGAGGTCTGGTAACCGTAACAGAACTACATCATCTGCAAAGGAACAGCAACGCAACTCTGAGGTTCCCAAACTGGAAATCTTCCTCGGTACGAATGCAGCTCTTACTTTGGTGGTACAACAACCAGATGGCTTCCAACAAAGACCCTGGTATCGCTTATGAGGCCGTGTTCCAGTCCACAAAACCCATGTGGACTTAATGGTCAAATTCCCATGATCCCCCAAACAACACCGCAAGACTAAACCCACATTGTTCCTTCCGTTCCCGAGGTTTGACAGTCGGTTAGAATCTCTCGTTAGCTTATTAATGTTTATCCGTGGTGTCTTCTAGACACTGACGCTGATCAACCAATGTGTTTTTTTAGGGCAGATGTCAATATCGATTATTGGTAATCAAGAAAGGCCAATGACCAGTATTTGGAATGTGCTAGCAGGAACCTCTCATTTATGAGGAATACTGTTACTGAATTGAGATTTTTTTCTTTTCTATTACTTTTATTTTCCACTAAGGTTGATGTCTTAAAGCATTATTAATTATCAGTTTTTCAGACTCTGATTCAAGTTAATCTGTGGCTGCCTCCTAATTTAGCAGCTAGCTGTTAGCGTCTCCTTAGCCGTCATGAAAGCAGCTTATGCTGATATGTGGCGACGGCTTGTGTTTCTTGTTCAGTTTTTTGCAGGTTGCGTCTCTGCAAGAGATCACCTTGAACAGAGTGTTGAAGTTAATCTGACTTTAGAATGATGTTAAGTTGCTACAGCTAGCGTTAGCTGCAGGCAAAGACGCACAGCAAACCTCTCAGCAATAACCCGAGCCTAGCACCACCAGCAGAACAAGTAGCTTACCATCCAATCGCAGCACTGCTAATTCACTATGACGGCTTCACTCTGAAAAAAAGGGCTCATCTGCCTCTCTGTGTAAACAATAGCTTTCAGTGATTGGCTGTTACTTGTGACGTGTAGCAGCCAATCAGATCACTTTGGGCGGGACATTGTTGAGATGTCAGAGTGACTTTAGGCAAAGAGAGACAAGTTTTGGGTTTTTATATTTTACGCTAATCAGCCAATAAAAATAACGATACCAGTAGCTGGCAGTGATGTTCACATTAGCGTTTGTTAGCGGCGATGTTCTCACAACTTGCCTCCGAGTTTTTTGACATGAGTTCCATTTGAAGGCAGCACATACAGCAACTGTTTTTTCACCTCGTCCACCACAAGATGGCGCTTTAACGTCAACAGATGTAGCTTCAGGATCATTTCCTGTCTCATAGATACTCTCGAGGTCAATTAACAATAAAACCCAACCCTCCTGTTGGCACAAACAACCAATCTGGTCATATTTTTTAGAACAACAGACCTTCTACCATCCTGAGCTTCCTTCATGTCTGCAGCTTCTCCTCTGAGAGACGTGAATATTTCAGCAGCAGCTGAAAGGAAACGCAGCTCAGGGAGTCTCAGAGGAATCCGCCTGCCGCTTCGTATCAGAGCTGATAGGCCATGTTTGTGTGTTTGTAGCGCTGCAGAAAGCTACACCGATACAGTATGTGGAGGACACGATTCTAATCGGAGGCTTAAAGCTAACAGGCTGGAAGACGTTCAGCGGCGTGGAAAAGTCTCCTGATCTTTCCTGCACACCAACCACGAAAAACGACGCCACTGCAAGTCGAAGCTTAGAAGCTTTATTAGAATATCATATCTGTTAGTTACAGTCTTATCTGTGGTTTTACATTATTATCAAAGACGCGTTTTATTCCTGCAGTCCACCTCATTTAATGACTTTATACTGCCGGCTGTCATGCACTTCAATCTGAGATCTGTTTATTCCTATAAACCGAGCAGTTTCTGTTTATTTTTTGCTCCTCTCACATTTTTCCTCACTGTGGGTTCATTTTTCTCTGCAACATAAAGTCCTGCATCTCTACGGAAACAGAACAGTCATGAAGAAGGAGAGAGAACCCAGAAATATCTTAAATGCAGATGGACACGGTTTTAATGACACAAGTCAACAAAAAATATCAACAGAAGTTGAATTTCTTTGATTACCTGTTTTCTGCACTTTAAAAAAATGGAACCAACATGTTCCAGTTTGTTTGTTTGGATTTATTTGGACAGGAACGTTTTAAAATACGTCCGAGGCCTCAAGAACATCAGGAAATGTTTTTTGAGTGTTTGCTTGAGAGCATTCCTCTTTGGTCATCATAGAACGTCCTCTGAATGTTGACATCACAACATCGTGCTAACTTTAAAGGATTCCTGGAAGATAGTAAAAAAAAATAAAATAAAAGTGAAGATGAACATTTGATTTAAACTTTTTCTTTCAAGAATGCTTTAGAACTTGTAGGTTTTGTTGTCCGATGTTGCGGGAACATTCCCCGCCAGCTGCCACGGCGCTGCAGCACTAACGCAGCCTCTCGTTCTTGCTGCAGGAGGCGGTTTGCCGGAGATCACGCTGACCTTTGACAACGGCAGGGTGATGTACGGCTTCTGCAGCCTGAAGGATCCCACCGCCGCTCTGCCACGATACATCCTCATCAACTGGGTGAGTCACAGAACCGCACACGCCGACACGCCTCCACCGTCGTTAAAGCGGAACATCGGCGTCTTTAAGGGTCACGGCACATCTTTAAATTAGCACTTTGTCCGACAAGGACGCGGGCTGAGTCCAGATCTGCAGCCTCAGCAGCACGAAGAACAACAGTGTGACCCCGACGTCACTACGAACGGAAACTGCTGCAGCAGGTTTGACTTTGGTGCCACCTGCAGGTCGTGTAGTTTAGTTGCTTAAATTGCGCAATAAAATTTCTTTAAAAAGAAAATTCTGTGGAATTCCATGCATCTGGTGCAACATCAAACCAGTTACACATTTAAAAGAGTCTGTACAGTATCAACAGTTCTTATGTGTATTTCTTGTTTATTATTATTTTTCTGGTGTTTTCTATGTTTTTTTTCTCTTTATCCGTTGCTGATGTAACGCTACGCTACAAACACCACAGATTAACCCGCCGTGGGATCAATAAAGGATTATCTTATCTTTGCCTATCTTCACTTATCTTATTTTATCTTAGCTAATGTATCTTACTTTAGCTCAGCTTATCTTAGCATAGCTTTGCTTGTCTTATCTTATTGTAGTTTAGCTTAGTTTAGCTTGGCATAACTTATCTTAGCTTACCTTATCTTGCCTTGTCTAGTCTTAGATTAGTTTAGATTATCTTGACTTATTTTGTTTTATCTTATCTTAGATTAGTTTAGGTTAGCTCATATTATCTTAGATGAGGTTATTTTATCTTAAATAATATCTTAGATTAGGTTATTTTATCTTAAATAATCTAAGAAAAGATAAAACAAGATAAGTCAAGATAGCTTATCTTAGTTTAGTTTATCTTATCACATGTTATTGTACCTTCGCTTAGCTTATCTTATTTGATCTTACCTTAGCTTATTTTACCTCAACCCATCTTAGCTTGTCTTGTTTTGTCTTATTTTAGTTTAACTTAGTTTAGCTTAGTTTAACTTATCTTGCCTTGCCTTGTCTTATCTGAGATTAGTTTAGCTTATCTTGACTTATCTTGTTTTATCTTATCTTAGATTAGTTTAGTTCAGCTTATCTTAGCTTAGGTATAAGATAAGATAAAACAAAATAAGTCAAGATAAGCTGAAGATAAATCAAGATAGCTTATCTTAGCTTAGCTAATATTGTCACATATTATTGTAGCTCCGCTTAGCCTAGCTTATTGGATCTTATCTTAATTTATTTTGCCTCAACCTCTCTTACCTTACCTTATCGTACCTCAGCTTAGTTTACCTTAGCTTATCTTATCTCAGCTTACTTTAGCTTAGCATATTTTATCTTAACTTATCTTGTCTGATGTTATGACGGCTAATCTTAGTTTATCTTAGTTTGGCTTAGTTTATATTTTCCTATGAAAAACATCAAATTTAATCCTTACTGTCTTTTAAACAAATAATAAAACACATTATTATGTCTCAAAAGCAAAACAGAAAAAGTGAAACAAACCAAATAAATAAAACTATCTTTAAATAAATAAACAAAGCTTGAATGAGTAAACATGAGCTTCCAGCAGAAACGTCACACGATAAAGTTTAAGATATAACAAAAGATCTGAAGTCTCTTTAAGTTTAACCTAAAGACTCATAGATGTCAGTGTTGTCTCCAGTTTGTTGAATAAAAACAGGACTTTACATAGAATTCAACTGATGTTTGAAGAGTATTTGGGGTCCAGATGTGTCTCATCTGTAGGAATAACAGAAATCATTTTCCAAACCCTCCTCTGAACTACAGTCTGTCGGCTTCACCTGTGTGTCGCCGTCCTGGCAGGTCAGTTGGGTCGATGCCACCGGGAGGTTTTTTTTCCTTTTCTTTTCTTCTTCTGAGTGTGAGCTGACTGACAGCAGGCAGAACAAAATATAACCGAGCAGCCGAGTGAAAGGATTCGAGGCTGAAGCCCTGAAAGCTTCGTTTCAGCCGACGAGTCCAGAAAAAACTGCACTCAAGTAAAGTGCTGCAGCTTGAACCCTCCCAGCTTTTTGCTTCCGTCACATTTTCACTCACTGTGGGATCATTTTTCACTGCAACATGAAGTCCTGCAGCTCGATGGAAACAGAAGAACCACAGATAGAAGGAACCAGAACTCAGAAAATGAAATTCTTTGATTATGCATTTTACAAAAACTGAAAAAAAACATGAATGAATATTTAAAACATTTTTCTAAGTGCCCACAGGTGTGACTGCAAAAAAAAAAAAAAAGGAGACTCTACAATTTATAGATATTTTACTATTTGTACTTTCTTCCCCTTTCTGCTCTGTGGAAACACCGCCTGCCTGCAGTTCAGCCGAAAACTTTCTGAATTTTTGTCACATGACTGTTGGTCACACCTGAGTCACTAATGGTTTCTCATTTGCACCGAGAAACAGATTTTTTTTGCAGAATCTGACAAGAGCAGACAGTTACTTTTTGGTGATTTTTTATCCCCCCTATTGGCTCGGACCAAACACTGTCTGCAGTTTAGCCGAATCGTCTTTTATTTATTTTCGCTCGACTGTTGGTCACAGCCGAGTCAGTCGCGGCTTATTAGTTGTTTTTTTTTTTTTGCAAAATCTCGTCAAATTATGTAGTTTTATGACGAAATCTCTCGATTTTTAA
>NW_007580276.1:35121-35580 GCF_000690725.1 Stegastes partitus | reverse complement strand
AGAGACACAAAACCACCACATAGAGACACAAAACCACCACATAGAGACACAAAACCACCACAAAGAGACACAAAACCACCACATAGAGACACAAGACCACCACACAACGATGCACAACCACCACCAACCATGACCTGAGCTCCGTGTTGTTGTGCTGCAGCGCGAGGAGGAGCTGAGGAAGGAGGAGGAGCGGAAGAAGGTGGCCGAGGAGCGGCAGCGCTTCGAGGAGGAGCGAATGGAGCTGGAGAGGAAAGAGCAGGAGAACCGAGAGAAGCGGTACCGCGAGAGGGAACGTCAGATCGAGGAGCACAGGTGGGCGGCAAACCGAGAACACCTGGATGTGAACTGGTTGAACAGCTGTCACGTCCTCTTGCATGTTTATCCTCCACATGTCTGACACAGAAAAGATAACAGCCACCTGTAACCGAGTATTTTTACTTTGCTGTGCTTTTACTGATG
>NW_007580276.1:32196-34249 GCF_000690725.1 Stegastes partitus | reverse complement strand
ACTCAAAAAAAAAAGTTCCTATTAAACTTAAAAAACCATCAACAAAACAAAATGTATTTATTTTTATTGAGTTTTTGTTTTATTTTAACAAACAGAACAACAAAGAACGTCCCAGACAGCCGTACAACCCGTCAAACAGGAAGAAGTGTAAATAAATAATACAAAAACAAGGATAATGAGAAGTTTTGACAACACGTGAGTCAGATTATTAAAAAAAATAAATTAAGAAGAAATTAGTAAATGCGTGAAAAAGGAATAAAATAAATAAAAATACATAAATACATTTTTAAAAATTGGGATTATTATTTAGATTTATATTCTCTCTGTCTGTATTTATATATATAAACATGACTACATCTATTTTGATGTTTCCTGCTTACTTTCAGCATCAGACTGAATTTGAATAAGTTGTTTTTTTTTCAACATATTTTTGTCAAAAAACTTCTGACTTTCTTGGGATTGTGTTGCTCTTTGCTGTCTTTAATAAGACCACCGATGCCGCGGATCGCTGAGAACTTCTGACCTTTCGCTGGCAAACAAACAGAGCTGCGTCACATGTAATCGAGCGGAGGCATTAAGAGGAAATGTAACAGGAAGAAATGAATAATTTGTGGCGCTGAGCTCGTTTATACTCAGCGAGAGTCTCTGGCAAACTGCGTTAAGAGCATCTGAGTCCACCCGAGAGCCCGAAGACGAATGTCTGGCCGTCCGAGCCTGACAGCAGCAGGACCTTCTAGAATAAAACAACCCGGAAATTGTGTTTAATCGCCGCCTGGGCTTGAACTTCTCCCCACAGAAAATGGAAAGAGGGAGGACAGGCGAAGGAGATTTTGGTATGAAGGCTGGTGGTTAAACAACATTAACAGGCGACACCCAGGCCAAGCCGGGCTGAACCGTGCCACAAAAAACACCAGAAATGGGGATAAAAGCGCAAAAAGAAGCATCTGACAGATAGTATTTTATTCCATGAGTTCAGATGAGACGTCTTCCTCTGTAATTGCTGCTTTGCATTGTGCTGCTGTGAATGAGCTGTGATTGCTGAATCACGTCCAGCCGCCTTCATAACAAAACGCTTCCAATGAGCCCTAATGAGAGCAAAGCGACGGGGGAAGCTGTCCTCCACAACCTTGTCTCTGGGAAAGACAAATAATTGGTGAAAAGTTACCGAATGTCAATGTTACGTGTTTTATGGTTAAACTCGGTTCTCGTTTCAGGTCGGGGAAGACGTGCCGGATGCCAGGAAATGCGCCTGTGCGAGTCACGTCGCCACCATCGCAGACTTCTTCCAGGTCAGAGCCACACTTTTATATATTGCTAAATAAAACCCAGAACAACAAGCAGCAGTTCTAGTTCTGTACTTTAAGAGAACCATATAAACATATCCCCCCCTATTAAAGCCTGAGGTAAATGACTTTTTGGACTTGATGTGTCACATGACTACATGTCACATCATTTTCACTGACAGTATATCTTAAAAGAGATGCAAAATTTCCACAAACAGACAAAATTGCCACAAAGAGACACAAAGTGATCAGACTTAGGTGCAGAATCATCGCAAAAAGGCTCAGAACATCCACAAAGAAACAAACCTACCAAAACCAGATGTCACATTGCCACAAAGACCCAAAACCACCAGAAAAAGACACCAAATAACCACAAAAAAACACAAAATACCCACAAAGACACACAAACCACCACCAAGAAACACAAAACTACGGGAAAAAAAACACGCAAAACCACCATAAACTGATCAAGGTTGATGAAAAATGGTCACAAAGTCACCAAAATCAGACAACCTACACACAACAAAACCAAAATCAACACAAAAAGCGCAACGACAATCATAAAGAGGACCTAAGCAACCACAGTGAGATACAAAACCGTCACACAGATGCAGAGCTACGAGAATTTGACATAAAACCACCACAAAGATTCACCAAATCAGATGCCAAATTGTCACAAAGGGACAACAAAAGCACCTTGAAGAGAATCACAACCACCAGAAAAATACACAAAACCCCAACAAAGAGATGCAAAATAACCACAGAGACAC
>NW_007580276.1:0-25676 GCF_000690725.1 Stegastes partitus | reverse complement strand
AGACAAAATACGACCATAAAGAGACACAAAACTACAACAAGAAGATGCAAAACGACCAAAAAGAAACAAAAAGCTACACATAAGAGATGCAAAACAGCCGCAAAGAGACGCACAACACCCAAAACGAAACAAAAAAACGAATGCAAAGAGACAAAATACTACATCAATAAGACGCAAAACTACCACAAATAGATGCAAAACAACCGAAAAGAGACACACAACGACAAAAAAGAAACAAAAAACTCAGACAATGAGACAAAATACCACCTTAAAGAGACACAAAACTACAACAGTAAGACGCCAGACTACCACAAATCGATGCAAAACGACCACAAAGAGAGGCAAAACAGCCAAAAAGCAACAAAAAACTAAGGTGACGAGACAAAATACGACCTTAAAGAGACACAAAACTACCACAATAAGATGCAAAACAACCACTAATAGATATAATAGATACACAACTACAAAAAAGAGACAAAAATCTACACAAAGAAATGCTAAAACAGCCGCAAAGAGATGCACAAAACCCAAAACGAAACAAAAAACGAATGCAAAGAGACAAAATACTACAACAATAAGAAGCAAAACTACCACAAATAGATGCAAAACAACCAAGAAGAGACACACAACGACAAAAAAGAAACAAAAAACTACACACGAGAGATGTAATAATAACGTAAAATCATAATAAATGTAATCCAGGTTTTGACAAACAGGAGCTGAAGTTCAGTTTGTTGCTTCCAGCTGCTGAGGACGGTTTCCTCTGAGTTCGTTAAATATCTGCAGCGTCAGACAGCAGCAGGATCGTTAATCAGATTCATTAATTACTTCTAATTATATATTTTGAAAAATAAAGACTGATGAAGCAGCAGTTTTAGGTATCCTGTGTTTCTGAAGCACTCGAGCTGAGACAGTTACTGGATTTGTCGTTTGGTTGATGAGCAGCCTCTCAAACAAAAGCACAAACTGAACATGTTTAAAATAAAATGTCTGACTTGTGTGTGATGACTTTGTGTTGGACTGTGATGCTCATAAATTGTTGTTTTTATCGATTGTTTGGCACATCAATGAACCTAATACGCTGGTAATCAGTGTTTTTGTGAACAGGAAGAAGATGCAGGAGGAGGAGGAGGCCAGAGAGAGGTTGCGGAATCAGATCACCATAGTAAGTATTTATAGAATAAAGTAAATGCAATCACACAACCCTGAACTGGCTAACAACGCTCGGGTACTGCATGTGGTTTAGTTTTACGACGACCAGTGGTCATTTTCTCGCCCTCGCGCAAAAATGTACCCAATTTGTCCGACGGTGTGGTTTCGTTTTTGAAGGGAGCGATTATGTTCTGTGACTAAACCGTGAAGCCTCGCAGTGAGAAAACGCTGTGTGTTTATTTCAATATGCAAATTAAAACGCCGTCAGAGCATCTAGAGTCGGATCTACGCGGCTGAACCCAACGTCGAGTTTCTAAACAGGCGGCAGTCGGATCGATTTGCTTCAAAAACCTTCAGGAAGTGTTGATGAAACTGGAGATGAAGTCATAGTTACACCCTTAGTTACAGTTCTGCTCACTGGTCTGGTGGTGGCGCTACAACCCTGCATTAGCTACATATACAAGGTTCTCGTTTTGTAATGTGTTCCTCCAGAACATCCCTAAAACATCCACAGATCACTGAAGTCAAAATGTTCCACCTTTGTTAATGCATCACGTTACAGGAACGTTTTAGAAAAAATCATCTGAGGCCTCGATAACATCTTGAAAACACTTTTTAAATGTTAGTTTGAGAACGTTCTTCGTGTCTTATCTTGTAAAATATATATTTTATGACGTGTTTCACCCCTAAGATCACTGAAGTCAAAATGTTCTACCTTTGTTAGTAAGTCACATTAAAGGGATGTTTTATAAAACGTTGTCTGAGGTACGTCTTAAAAACACAGTTTAAATGTTGTTTTGAGAACATTTCACCTTAATCATGGAACATTGTAGGATGGTTCTACATTTGTTCATATGTCACATTACAGGAACGTTTTATAAAAAAATTCTTTTGGGGCTTCGTTACCTTTTTGAAACCCTTTTTTAATTTTTGTTTTGGGACGTTTTTTGTTTTTTTTTTTTTTAAATTTTTTTTTTTTTGCGTTTTTTCTTCACCACCTTCCCAAAACCTTCTTCGGTTCGTTCTATTGGAATTTTTTTCCTTTTTTTGAAATGTGACATTACAGGAACGTTTGATTAAAAAGTCGCACCACATGAACAGAATTTCTCTTTGACGGGTTTGAAATACACTTCAGAGAAACTGCGGTGCAGACTGGATGATGTTTCGTTGACAATCAGTAAATAAAAAGATCTCGTCTGCGAAGTTAGTTTTCTTTTTTTCAACCATCTCAGAAAACATCTGAAGCTGCTCTACTCACTCTGAGCTGAATTTTAAAAGACTTCTTTGTACAAACTGTCCGACGAGTCGTGCATCGTTTTCTATTTTTCTGCGGCAGTTTCTTTGGTTTTCCTCAGAGACGAACGCAGTCTGTGTCGCCCCCCGCTGGTGGTTCAGTGTCGTTACGCTCTGGTCTGTTGTCAGCTCACCGAATGATGGATATGAACCTCTGAATCTTTACCTGCCTTGTTTCCTCCTCAGGCAACAGAGCCGAGCATCGAGGACCTCAACCTGGACAAGAAGGAGTCTGAGGTGGAGGTCAGTCTGACAAATACGAATGAGAACACCTTCAGAAAGTCAAGGACGATGAATTATTGAGTGAAACAGTTGGAGGAAAGCTGTTAGTCCAGTGCATACAATGGGAAAAAAATAGTTGTAAGAACTCCTTCAAAACTGCAAAGAACAATAAATTATTGATTAAAAAGCAAAAGTTAGTTGTAGAAAAAATTGGAAAAACGCTCATTAGAGTTACATCAGGTCAGGATTTCTAATTTAGATAAAAATAAATCTCAGATCAGCCACTTTCTGGAACTAGAATCAATGTTTGGTTGTTTTATTGATGCAAATTTTTGACACTGAAGAGTTTTATCAGATCAATCTTTTCATTACAGACGATGAAAGTATTTTGTCAGTAATTTGTAAAAGTAGCGTTACTCCAGTACATGTAATGAGGTGTCTTTCCACTTCAGTTTTACTTAACAAACCTCATCAGGAGCAAGTAAAACTGAAAACTCAAGCCCAGAACGGCGTCTTTGGAGGAATCGTCCTCGATTACATGTTGAGATAATCTTTGAGACGAAGCTCAGGAATGTAACTCGTGAAGCTACCAGTTGTTTCTCACGACTGACATCGATCTAACCGTGTGTTTCCTCCAGGAGGCGAAGGCCATCATCGCTCAGCGGTCAGGAAATCCTCGAGACTTCTTCAAGCAGAAGGAAAGAGCCATGACCATCAGTGTCGACACTTCACCCGTCTCCGTCCACAGAGCCGGTAAAAACTGAAAATCTGTTGTTAAATGAAAACCAGACGCCTCAAAGAGAGAAGAAGCTTATTGGTGACCGCCTCTGAAGTTTGACTGATTTCAAACTGCTGTGGTTCCGGTTGTCTGCTGTGTGTCTGTGGGTCGAGTTAAGTTGTTCATCGTCCTCAGCTGCTGCTTCTGTACAGACGTGCTTTTATTGTGGAGGGGTTGTAACATACGACATAAGTCTTGACTTGCTGTTGGATCTTTAATTGTAGTTTTTGCGTTGTTATGTGTCGTTTGTCCGCAGCTTGTTTGTTGTGACTTTGCTTCGGACAAAAATCTCAGTCTTTAGAAAACTTCTAATTATAATTTTTGGTTATTTATCTTTTACATTGTTCGTCAAAAACACACAACCGGACGTTTCATTGACTATTTATGACAATCTCTTTAACAAAAGTGTCTCTAATCAGCTAGAATTTTTTTTGTTATTCTGAAAAAGTTCTGCAAAGTTCTAGTAACATCTTCAGCTCAACGTTTTTTTAGGTTCCCAGAATGTTCTTCTGAATTTAATGTTCTTTTGAGCCATTTTTTAAAATGTTTGGTAAAAAAGCACTGTTGGCCCTAATGTTCCTAAAACGTTTGTTTATCGTGCGAACCTCGCAAAGTCGCTATGTTACATTACAGGAACGTTGTCTAAGAACGTTCTGTTATCTGAGGTTCGTCTTGAAAGCATGTTTTAAATGTTGGTTCGAGAACGTTCCACAATACGTCGAGAAACGGCGCAAATTTTCACTTTCCAGAGTCGCAAAACGTTGCTGCTGTCCTCTTATTGGTGAACATTATCAAGAGTTTCAGAACCACACCTTTAGAACCAGAAAGTTCTTCTCAAATTTGGATCATGTCGTAAAAATGTTTGATAAAAACACTGCTGGACTCTGGTGCTTTAATGTTCTTAAAACGTTTTTCTGAAGGTTGTAATTGTCTTGTCATGTAATGACACTGTAGGCACTTTTCACAATATGTTCCTCAACAACATCTTAGAACATCCTGAGAACATTGCAGACAGAACGTTCGTTAATATTTTATGTTAAAGGATTTTTTTCTAAAAACGTTCTGGCGTCTGAGGCACATCTTGAAAATATGTTTTCAATCTTGGTTCAAGATCATCGTTTCTTCATAACATTGAAGAAATGTTTTAAAGAAGAACGTTCTGTAAATTGTTTCTCAGTAACACCACGAAACATCCTGAGAACGTTGGAGGCCAAATATGGCTTTATTACGTTGTAGCTTTGACAGAAAGAAGAAGTCGGACCACGTCGGCTTTTCATTTTTGCTAACTGCATGCTGTCTGCAGTTGCTTTTTAAAGTTCCCAGAACGTTCTTCTCGAATTATTATAATGTTCTTTTAAGCCAGTCTAAAAATGTTTGGTGAAAACACCGTAGGACTCTTTAATGTTCCTAAAATGTTTTCCTGAAGATTCTAATCGTGTTATCAGGTAACGACATCGTGGGACCTTTTCACAATGTGTTCCTCAGCAACATCCTAAAACATTCTCAGAACACTGCAGACAGAACGTTTGTTAATATATTTTGTTAGAGGAACGTTTTCTAAAAACGTTCCGGTATCTGAGTCACATCTTGATGTTGGTTTGAGAACATCCTTCCTTTGCAACATTGCAGGAATGTTTTACAGAAGAGCGTTCTATAATACAGTTGAAACCAGAAGTTTACATTCACGGTATAAAAAGACATAAAACCTTTTTCTTTCTCATCGTCTGACATTAAATCAGACTAAACATGTCCTGTGGTCTGATGGAACTAAAACTGAACCGTTTGGCCTTAATGACCATCGTTACAGGGAAAAAGGGGGAAGCTTGAAGCCTGAGAACACCATCCCAACTGTGAAGCACGGGGGTGGCAGCATCATGTTGTGGAGGGACTGGTGGACTTCACACAATAGATGGAATCATGAGGAAAGAAGATCATGTGGAAATATTGAAGCACCATCTCAAGACATCAGCCAGGAAGTTAAAATTTGGGCACTAATGAGTCTTCAGATGGACAATGACCCTAAACATACCACCAGATTAGTTACAAAGAGGCTTCAGGACAACAAAGTCCATGCTGTGGAGTGGCCATCACAAAGCCCTGATCTCCATCCTGGAGAACATTAGTGGATCAAGGAGGCCAACAAACCTGACTCAGTTCCACCAGTTCTGTCAGGAGGAATGGGCCAGAACTCATCAAACTATTGTGAGAAGCTTGTGGAAGGAAACCCAGAACGTTTGACCCAAGTCATGCAGTTTAAAGGCAACGCTACCAGATACTGAGGAGATGGATGGAAACTTCTGACTCTGAAGAAAGTCATAAGAAATCCTCTAAAAAATCCTCTCTCTCATTATTCTGGCGTTTAGCAAATAGAAATAATGTTGGTAATCCTAACTGACCTAAAACAGGAAAAGTTTAGTCTGATTTAATGTCAGACATTTAGTAAGGGCATTTTATGAGATTTTTCACAAATCTGNAAACAAACCAACCACATAAAGACACTAAATGATAATGAGACCACCACAAACCAAACAAAATCAGACGCAAAATTGTCACAAGCAGACGGAAAACCACCAATAATACAAATAAAACAACTGTAAAGACACAAAACCAACAAAACTAGATGTAAAATCATCACACAAAATCAGCATAAAGACGAGCGAATCCACCACAAACTGATGCAAAACAAACAGAAAGAGACAGAAAATGGCTCAGATCTAAAATGCCGACGCTCAGATGTTTGACATGTGTGATGATATGAAGGCAACACCATGAAACCCACGCCGCTGTGTCTCAGATCCACTTCAGTTCAGTTTCTGCTGCAGAAAACATTAAAACGACGTTTGTTTCGTAACCGGCTTCAGCTTTTGTTGGCCTGTTTTCATGCAGCATTAAAAGCTGGAGGAGGATCAAACCCTGTTTAAAGCAACCTGAGAGCGTTCACACCTGTTCACCTGCTCACTGGGTATTTTTAGATAACGAGATGGAGATTAAAGCGGTTTGTGTGTCTGCGTGTGTGTCATTATTGTAAGTGGCAGCTCTCTTCTCTCCCACACAGCATCGACTTCATCACACCGACAGCGTTTCAAACGAGCCTTTCAGAGGACCTGCGTTCGTTTAGATTAATTTCCCACAAGTCCTTAGTGACGTGAACGCCACCACGCACAACATACGCAGAACGACGACACGGAGACACAAAACCACAAAGAAGAGACAAAAATAACCACAAAGAGATGCAAAACAGTCACAAAGAGACAAAAAACGAGCACAAAGAGATGGAAAATGACCACAAAACAACCAATGAGATACACAAAGTAACCACACAAAGGTGCAAAACAGACACAAAGGCACACATAGCAAACACAGAGATGCAGAACAAAGACAAAGACACACAAAACGACCACAAAGAGACACAAAACAGCTGTGAAGACACACAAAACGAGCACAAAGAGATGGAAAATGACCACAAACAGACTCAAAACAACCAATAAGGCACAAAACAACCACACAAAGAGATAGAGAACAAACACAAAGAGAAACAAAACTGCCACAAAGAGACACAAAACAAGCACAAACAGCCATAAAGACTAGGAAAATGACCACAAACAGACACAGATAACCATTAAGACACACAAAATAACTACACATAGATGCAATACAGCCACTAACAAACACAAAGCAACCAGAGACTAAAAACAGCCCCAAGTAGACATAAAACTGCCAGAAAAAAGAGAAAATTTCCACAAAGACATGAAAAGTTACGACAAAGAGATGCAAAACCAACACGACACAAAAACAACCACAAAAAAAAGACAAAACAACTACAAAGAGACACAAAACAACTATAGAGAGAAACAAAACAACCACAAAGAGACACAAAACAACTACAAAGAGATGTAAAATGACCTCAGACAGACACAAAACAACCAAAGAGATGCACAAAATAACGAAACATAGATGCAAAACATGAACAAATATACATAAAACTGCCTCAAAGAGACACAAAACAATGATAGAGAGACACAAAACAACCACAAAGAGACACAAAATCACCACAAAGAGTTGAAAAGCTAACACTAAGAGATGCAAAACAGCCACGAACAACAAAACAACTACAAAGAGGGAAAAAAGAAAATACAAACCAACATAAAATTGCCACAAAAAAAAGAGATAAAATATCTGGAAAAAATACAAAACAGCCACAAACCTGAGTCTGTCCGTAGTACAAGAATCAAGAATTCAAGACTTTTATAAATGCCCTTTTTAAAATTCTTTGTCAGAACTAAACGTGGTTCCAGTCGGAGCTGAATAAAACGGTGAGACGATTCTCGGGGCTTAATGGTCGTTTGTTTGTGTTTGTTTGTTTGTTCAGGGGGTGGAAGTCACCGTCAACGCCAGCAGTCTGGACGACATCGACCCGTTGGCCATCGGCCAGCGGCTGACCAACGGGACGGCGGCGGTGGCGAGTCCAGTCCTGAGCCGCCTGAAAACCCGCGAAGAAGAACACGGAGACGTGGTACGAAAACACACGTTATCAATAAAACGGCATTTAACCACCTCAGAGACAAAGACGAGGTAGAGTTGGTACCATAGTCTGAATCAGGCCTTTTGGGACACTGAAGCTGTTTCTTCGGGGGTGAAGACGCAGATTTCTCAGTTTCACGTCATTAAGATGCACAAACACGCTGCAGAAACCTGACACTGCTTCTCCTGGTGCAGGGAACGGTGTACGAGAAGACCAACGCAGAGGTGGAGATGAAGAAAATCAATAGAGAGGAGTTCTGGGAGCAGGCCAAGGTAGGTGTGGAGCGACGCAACAACACCGAGAGGAGGCAGGAACGCTCTAATGTAGAGTCGAAGGGAGGACGAAGACCACGATTAGACACAAAGAGACACCTCAAAGAGACACAAGACAGCTATAGAGACACAAAATCCACACAAAGTGACACAAAACCACCATAGAGACACAAAACCACCACAAAGAGACACAAAACCACCACATAGAGACACAAAACCACCACAAAGAGACACAAAACCACCACAAAGAGACACAAAACCACCACAAAGAGACACAAAACCACCACATAGAGACACAAAACCACCACACAGAGACACAAACCACCACGTAGAGACACAAAACCACCTCAAAGATACACAAAACCACCACATAGAGACACAAAACCACCACATGGACACAAAACCACCACATGGACACAAAACCACCACAAAGAGACACAAAGCCACCACATAGAGACACAAAACCACCACACAGAGACACAAAACCACCACANTGTTCCTCAGCAACATCCTGAGAACGTTGGAGGTTTTATTCTGTTGTGCTTTTGACAGAAGGAAGTCGGACGCCGTCGGCTTTTCATTTCTGCTAACTGCATGCTGTCTGCTGTGTTTGGAGCCACACTAACCTCTCTTCTCTTCTTTCTTTCTCTTTCCTTCTTCTCTCTCCACCACCTCTGCACTCCTTTTGTTTTCGCCATCCTCACCTCTTCCTTTACTTCTGACTTCCTCCTGCGTCGCCTCTCCTTTCTTCTTCATGGGTTTCCTCGGGACTCTGTCCCGCTCTGCTTCTTCTTCTGTGGTGTCCCACCTCTCTGTCCTGTTGCGTCGCTGCTTCCCGTCTCGTTGTTGTGTGTCTGTCTCGGTGTTGTGTGTCGTCCGACCACCAGGCCGGTTGGACAGCCCCTTCTTGAGGCAGCAGCACAGTCCGATTCCCCTTCAGTCGCGGACGCAGCCGGCCGGTAGGTACATCATCAGCAGAGGAAGAAGAAGAAGAAGAAGAGCAGACAGACAGACGGACACCAGAAATACCAAGACAGGATGAAAGTGCATGTGATGAAGTCGACCCGCAAGACTTTTAGTGTGTTCACGTCCGCACTAATACACTGGAGAAACTAAAATCTGCAAAAAGTTAAAATTAAAATTTAAAAAAAAAAAAAAAAATCTGGCAGTGAGGAGGCCACAAGAAATGTTAAAAAAACAGTTAAATGCTTTAAAAACAAAAACAAAAACAAAAAAAAAACATAAAGCAAACATCTGTACAATAATGATGTTTTTGATGATTTAAATACAGTAAAAATCATTTTATGGTGAAATATAAAAGCTTGAATACCCATTTGTAAAATAGATTTTTAAATGTAATATTTACAGTTTTGGCCTGTTTTTTTATTTATTTATTTTACAGTTAACATGTTAATACGTTTACTGGATAGTAGGTGTAATTTAACAAAAGAGGGAACATCTGTAAAATAACAGCAAATTGTTCAAAAACAATCAAAAACTATAAAAACTAAATCTGTTTTTAAAAATCGTATATATTGTAACGCTCAAAACTCTAAACACAATGAAAATAACAGCAAATATCAATAAAATTATGTTTTTTTCTACAGTAAAGTGTAATTTTACAGTCAGAAGAATAATTAACAATTTGTAAAATAGATTTTTTTCACATGGATTTAGAGGTGTGCCTGATTTTTTGATGGTTAACAAGACGCTTTTATTAGATGGTGGCTGGTATATAAAAAAACAACACAACTGTGAAAATTTGGCAGCAAGGAGGTCAGCCATAACATTTTATTTATTTTTTGGTAATTTAAACACAATAAAAATGTTTTGGGACATTTGAATGTAAAAAAAAATAATTGCCATTTTTGAAAATGCAGATTTATTATTGACAGTTATGGCAAAGTGTCCAGTGGTTCACGTTTAAATGAATACATGTCTCTGGTGTTTTTACGAGCTTTCTTCTGTAATTTAACAAAACAACCAGAATTTGTAAAGTAACTGTTCCACCATTTTTCAGTCCCTAATACACATAATTTTTCTTTCAATAAACAGCAAATATATCTGAAACAATACTTTTGCTGATTTAAATGTAGTAAAAATAGTGTTTTGCAGACAAACATTGTAAAATAACGAATTACAATTTATAAAACTACAGATTTTAGATGCGGACGTTAACGTGCTAATTAATTCTTGTGGTTCTACTTGAACTAAACAGTAGAAATCTATAAAATAACAGTCAATTGATCCAAACGTTACAGTTAAAAACATAATTTTAACACATTTTTTGGTGCGTCTTGAGATTCTTCTAACCAACAGTGAAAACAGTAAAAAGACGATTCTTCTGTTTTCACCACTTTTTCCGCTCACATGCATTTTCATCATTTTCACTTCACCACTTTTAGCTTTTACACACTTTCACGTAACTCACGTCTGCGCACCAACCCCCTAAAACACCCCAAAATCCACTAAAATCCACTAAAATCATCACCTCCCACCAAAACCAGCACCGAAACATGTCGGGGAAACACAAACGTTGGGTTTGTGGAACTCCGACATGCAGTTTTTAGGAGGCATCAGCAGCGTAGCTTAGCATGTAGCCACCGTAGCTCCTCGATTATAAATCCAGCTTCAACACACTGTTGGTTTTTCATTAATAAGAAAAACGTGGCGTCGCAGCTGCCTTGTTCTTTGAGAACAGATATATTTTTGTCTGGAGCCACTAAAGTTCTTTTACTTCACCATTTGGGACATGTGGGCCTCCGTAGTTTTTCTTAAATGACATTGAACAATTTTAAATATCAGAAAAGGCAACTGTAAGTAGCGGAAGAACCTCAAAGAACCTTGTGGGGTTTCTCACTGTTATCACTCTGTGTGGGAACCTTTGGAGTTCCTTTAAAATGGTCCCTCAACGAAATGTAGTTTGGGGTTCCATTTTTTGAAAAATCCTGCAGGACCTTATTTTGATAAAGGCTCCTGCAGGGTTCCTTGAGGTTCTCTAGATTCAAACCTCCCTAAACGTCCCCTACGGCTGCACACCACGAAGCTGTTTGTCGGTTTGTGTGATCAGTGTGTCGTCGCCTCAGTCTTCATCCTTTAGATGTCGTCCAGTCGGCTGCTGATGTCGAGTTATTCCTGTAAATGTTCCTGTTTTATTTTGATTTTGTTTTTCCTGATGTTCTCTGGTTTGAATTTAGGGATTTCACTTCTCAGAGCTGTAAACTTTTTTCTTTCTGACTGTTTTTTTTCTATCACCTTCCTGCTCCTCTGATCCTGGACGTCACACAAACACTCAAAAACACAAACCTCCTGCTGCCTTTAACCCTCACCGATGACCGACCTGTGAGTGTCCCAGTACAAGATGCTGTCGAGTCGAACGTCACCTCAGTTTGTTTGACTGAAAATGAATCTTCATCTTCGACCTAACATGAAAGTCGATGTTGTCGTTCCGGTTAACGACCATAAAGGTGGTTTTGTGTGTTTTAACTGATTAACTACAGGTACAGGATCCAACTACCTCCACTCCTTTGAGATCCTTGGTTCTATCGCATTTTCAACAAAGCACAGACGTCTTTAATGATGTCCGTCTGATTTTATTTGCCCAGACTGGGAATTTTTCTGCCTTTAAAAGCGGCAGATTCCTTCACTGTGGGTTTCTAGAAGAACATATTGCTGTTTCAGTTTTATTGGTGTCATTTTTCAATGCTGTAAGCGTCAAAAAAGACGATTGTTCTGGTAGATTCCTGGTCATCCAGGTCGGTGCTTCAGTAGAAGGTAACTGGACCTTTTTTTTTGGTACTTGAAGATGCTTCACCTCTAATCCAAGAGACTTTTTCAGTTCAACTTCAGTAACTGATGGGTTGTTCCAGGTATTTATTTGCAGGTGTAAATGATGGTGAAACTGCCCGGGGAGGGATGACTCCAAGAGCCTAAAGGATAATTGACAATGCTTTGAGGATGTCCACATTCTGGACAGAGAAAATAGAAGGTTTGTCGCATTTAGATCCCCCCCCATGCAGTTTAACCGCAAATCTCTACTAGTTAGAACTGGTGAAGCCTCTTGGATGAGAGCTGAAACATCTTCAAGAACCAAAGAAGAAAGTCTAGGAACCTTCTACTGCAACACAACAAAAATCCCATTCGCCTCCATTTGATCAGTTGAAGGCAGATCTCTGGAAAACTTGACAAAGAAAACCACCTCCAAATGTCAGCATGGTGAGAAACCACCAAACATGAGGGAGAAGTATCATGAAATTGTTCATGTAGTTAATGGGGGCAATCACGCAGACCACCTTTGTGATCCTCAGTATGTGTTATTGCATGTTTGTCAGTGCTGCAGATATTAAGCTGGGTGGAGGAAAAAACAAACAGTTCATCCATGTTTCTAGTGTCTGACGGCATGTTAGGGCCATATGTGAGAAAATACAATCACAAAGCTGAGAAAGGGGGTTAATGTTCAGGGGGAAAATTCTCAAGATTAAAGTTGTAAATTTGCAAAGAAAAACTTCTGACAAATAGTGGATAGTTTCATGAAAGGAGCCTCGTGGCTTCTTCAGACCACCAGTAAACACGGACGCTCTTAACTGCCTTTTAGTTCCTTAAAGCGCTAAAGTTATCGCCTCCTTTGCATAGGTTCAGTTCACAGCAACATGTCTTTAAAGCCCGGATTGTTTTAAAAAGCGTCTTTTTCGATTAGATCTCAAGTATCCAGAACCATTTTTACAGCTGGAGAATAGTCTGACTTCACCTCATTATCCCTCTGCTCTATCTTTCTGCAAACCTTAAGTCTTTGTGTTGCATTTCAGCCAATCATAATCATCTTGGGCAGTGCTCAGCCCAGGATGCAGGGATGGTGCCTCTCAGTCTTTATTATCATAGTCTCAGGTAAATGTATTTTATGTATATATATTTGCAAATAGGGGCTGCAAGGTGGTGCAGTTGGTAGCACTGTTGCCTCGCAGCGAGAAGGTCGCTGGTTTGCGCCCTGGTAGGGCACCTTTCTGCGTGGAGTCTCCATGTTCTCCCCGTTCAGCGTGGGTTCTCTCCGGGTTCTCCGGCTTCCTCCCACAGTCCAAAAACATGTTGACCCTAGTGAGGATTAAGCGGTGTATACATAATGGATGGATGGATATTTATAAATTAAGCCACAGTTTACCTTTAAGATTAAGCTTAACTTTATAACTTACAGTATGCTACTAATTTAAGTGAGATTATTTTTGGCATGTTTTATTGAAATCTTGCAATTTGACGAGCATGTGCAATAAAACAATAATAAAAAATACCATCAGAGGCCCTGAATCTGATTAAAACTACTTCCAAAGCTCAGGTTACATGAGCAGTGAAGCTAGGCAACAAAATGCTGGTGGATCTGGTCCCTTTGAATTATTTATGTTTGTAAAAATCATCAAATCCACACTTTTTAAACTTCTCTGGTATTTTTAGAGCAGATGCTGCACATTAGCTTTGCTATTGTTGACTTTTCAACACTTGGAACTAGCTAAACTTGCTGTAGCACAACTGGACGATTTAACAGTTGCATGCTGCATAGTACTATAACTACTGTAGTATTCGTCAGTAGTATGTGGTATTTGGTTGGGAATCCAGGCCTTGTCTTGGTGGAACATTATGGAGTCGAGCACAGTCATTAAAATGGCTGCTTTGCCAAGAAAACCAAGTCTTGGGCAAAACTTGCGTTGCTGCTTGAGGGATTTTGAAAACAATACCGTGCAGGTTGTGGCTACCTAAAGACTTACACCTGCATCTACGTCTGGTAATTCAGACTAAAGTACGGGATGCATGACTATACAATCCCTAAAACACTTGCTGAAGTGGTTCTAGACGTATTTGACCACATAGCCTTTGTTATGATGATGTGGTGGTCCGGCGCTCTTTTGCAAGTCGCAAATGACTTCGTCCTGCCAATCTCAACAGTTGGAACAGCACATACATGGTAATTAGTTCTTAAAATGTATTTATTTTTCTCAGCTAGCCTGTGAAAGACAAATCAGAAAACAAACTGATGTCATAACAAAATCTGAACACAAGTGGTCGACTGGGCACCATGGAGATGCAGGGTATCAAAGAAATGCATTCTACCACCAGATGTAAACAGGTTGATGGTAGTATAGTGGTTCTGGGATTGATTAATTTCTATTTCCTTGCTGCTAAATCCAATCTGAGGTATAATTTGATCAGTTTGTCTGATTCAGCCTTGCAACGTAGAGCGATGTAGTTCGTTGACCCCAAAAAACAGGTTTTCTCTGAGCCTCTTTCTCATGGATTTGTAAATTTACCGCCTGATTCTCTGAGTTTTTTCTCTGAATACTAACCCCCTTCTTCAGCTCTGTAATTTTATTTTAGTTTTTACCTACAATGGCCTCTAATACGCCGTCCTACTTCCAATCCTTCTTTGAACAAAGGGTATCTAAACTGGTTTCTTTACTCAGTGAAGGATTAGTTTTTATTAAACAGACTGACATTTTAATATCAATTCAATTCACTTTGATTTATTGACATAAAACTTGGGACAATATTGCCAAAGCATCGATTAAAATATGACAAACAAAACCTGTGAATCGTACACCAACAAAAAAACACAATAATCAGAAGCAACAAATAAGAACAGTCTTTATTCATGCAGTAGCCGAGATGTCCTTCTGTTCTAAAGAAGGTGGTTTGATCACGAGAGGTTCTCGACCGGCAGGTGAACTGGAGAACCCACCCAAACCCGTCGCTCTAACAGGTCCAACATCTCGTCCTTCATCCTGTCGTGTTCATGACGTCTCTCATGAACTCTTGTTCTGGTTTCTGAACAGGACGTCTGAAGCATGAACTCATCAAACACCTGAGAGAATTGTTGTTGTGATTCTATTGACTGTAGCTGACGTCTGTGGTGATTTAATGGAAGTGTCGTACACGTTTAACACATATTATCGCTGTGACTCATCCGCAGTCTGTTGCATTGATGGCATTTATCGATGGATGTTCTCCGAATGTCTGATGACTGTTTCATGAGCTGCTGCTTCATAGTGATTGTGTTTTGTTTTGGTGCCTGAGACGCTATTTTACCAGTAGAATACGCCACTGTTAGTATTTACCAGTGCTGGTTTTCTTCAACTGTCCAGAAAAGCAGCAATTTGGTCACTGCGGCTCCAAGAATGATTACCTCCCAGTTACAAAAATCTGCCAGTGGTGCAAGTTTGAAGTTGGGAAATCAGCAACTTCAGTCGAGTTCTTCTTCTGATGACCATGAAGGCTTGTACCAAAACTTTTTAAAAAGTTTTAATCAGACTCCTGCACAATGTCTGTCTTGTAAAGATTCATTTATTGGTTTTATGGAAAATAGTCTTTTTTCTTTGGGTGTTTCATACCTCCCTACGGGGACTTTGTTCACTGCTGGATGAGCCACTCCCTATTTAAGCTGGCTTCTGACTTTGTACCAAACTATTTGCTTTACACTGAAACACTGCACTGATAAATAAATCTTTGCAAAGTAGACAATGTGCTTGAGTCAGTTTGAACCTTGTGGATACACCAGCAAAACTTGAACCAGTCCATTTAGTACACATTGAGATATTTGACTGGATAAATGGTCTGGAAGAAAGTCGCCAAAGTCATTGGATTAATTCTAATTTCTATTGATGGTTGTTGAGATATTTCAGTTTGGACCAAAGGGTGGACCAATAAACCAGCAATAGAACAACTTTTGAGACACCAAAGTGATGCATTTAAACACCATGACTGGGCCTCCGAGATCACAGGAGTGATTGACGCTTTCGTTTTGCAGCTGCAGATTAAACGTGCGTCAAAATTCAACCCAGTTGTTTCTTCAACATTCATGGGAACACCGCTGGACTTGTGTGGTGAAGGTTCTGAGTTCTAGAACCGGATGCAGTGACTGTATCTGTCTGTTTCCTGGTTATGTGACTGCAAACTGATGTAGTTTCTGTGATTTTGAATGTGTTGAACTAACGCAGTCAATTTTATTGTTTTTTTGCAACTATATAGAAAACCAATAACATCTGTAAAATGACTGAAAATTCAGATTCATTTCAAATGTGGACTTAAAATGCGTTCGTTCAACACATCTGGCTCTTGAGTGTAATTCATTTGGGAGGCTTTTGTACCTTTCCCATTTGTTTTCTTTGTGCCACTCTGTCCCTGTAGGGGACGATGACGACGAAGCGAGCACAGAGCGCAACATGGCCGCCGTGTCACCCATACCTAAAATAGTCACCACACCCATCAAAGAGGACGATCGCAGGGACGAGTGGGGTAAGAGTGAATGTTTGGTTTTCACTTCATTATCCAGTCTGGAGTCACCGCTAGCTGCTGTGGTTTTGTTTATGAAGCAGCTTATTTAGCCTCAATTTGGGTTTCATTAATTATTATTGATGTCCTGATCAAGTATTTAGTATCTGCTAATACCGAGTCCCAGTCCGACACCAGGCTTCTAGATAATACACACTTCAAGTACATTAAAGTTATTAAAACCAATCCAGTGTATATGCTTGACAGCTCCACATTAAGAAAAAAAAGTTTCAATTCAAGCAGTTCCTCAGTGTTACACAGGTGTTAATGAAGCTTGTTTTACAGCTCTGATAGGACACTGTCTATATGATAGTGTTAGAGGGTAGGACGCACTGAGGTTCCACAAGCTCCAAAAGATGGAGAAAACCTGGAATCGCTACATGCATATCAGAAAATGTACGTAGACCAGCTGTAGTACCCGGTTGTTCCACCAGGTGGAGCGTCTTACTGTTTAATATTGTAGTGACTAGAGGAGGCGTCACCCAGACATGTTGGCAATTTCAAGGAACTGGTGTTTTAGCAACGTATAGGCACCATGACGCACCATGACAAAGACTTCTGTGGTGCTTAACGGTGTCCGGCTGAAGCTCATGTTTAAAGTCATGGACATTTTACACCTTTTACACCCTTGAATAAGATTTCAAACACACCAAGGGGTTGTCGGTAAATTTTTAATTTTTCTTCAGGATCAGCTGAAGAATGTCTTTTTTGGTCCTTATTCAGATCTTTGAGATTGGATCAGGACGACCTTGTTAATTATTATTATTATTATTATTAAATCTTTGTTTCTCTTGTGCTCGTCTCTAGATTCGGTGCCAAAGCAGGAGCAGAAACCGCCGGTCCAGGAGTCGACGACCACCAAACCGGTTCAGAGCGTCGCCCCACAGGCCCGCGACTCTGCCAGCTTTAACGTGTGGGAGTCCGGAAATGACAGCTTGGTGGACCTGTGGGACAGCAGCTCCGGCCCACCGCCCAGCCAGACCTCCCAGTCCTCCAACCTGGTGGACCTGATGGGCGACATGCCGCCCAGCGCCGCCGCCGCCGCCACCGCCGCCACCGCCGGCCGGCCTCAGCCCCTCCTCAGCTTTGACGAGATGATGGACGGGACTTTCTGCTCGGGCACCAGCGCCGAGGACGACCCGTCCAGCCTGGTGGACGTGACCGGCTCCGACCAGATGACCCTCAGCTACCAGCATGCACTGCAGCATGCGTCCGGGGAGGGGGCGGAGCTGGATGACGGACAGCTGCTGATGACCAACGGGGAGACGCTGCTGAAAGAAGGGACTCAGGTCAGACGAGTCGATGCTGCCGCAGGTCAAAAACAGGTTTTCTGTCTGTCGCTTTCTTAATTATTCATCTGTTTTTGCTTTCAGGCGAGCGAGGGTTATTTCAGCCAATCACAGGAGGAGGAATTCGGCCAATCAGAGGAGTCCTCGGCTAAACCTGCACCGGTTTTTTATAACAAGCCACCAGGTGAGATGCTTGTAGCTGATAGAAGAAACGTGCACTACAGACAAACTGCAGGTGTTTGTATTTAATTCAGCAGGTTTCAGTCTCACCTGTTATTATAGAAAGAAACATCAGCATTAAATATCCGCTTTCAGCCGCTGATGTTCTCCCAATATTTGCATCGTCGATAGAAAAACCCGTTGTGGTAAAAGAGACCATTTCAAATCTGCAACAAGCTTTCTTACCATTTCCTTGGTTGCTTGACACTTTAAAGGGAGATTCTTCTTCCAGCCGATTTAAATCCAAAACTCTGAACTGAACCTGCTTCCGACCAGGTTAGCGCCACAGCATTGGTTACCATGGAGATCCAGCAGGTTAAAAAGACCTTCAGGACACTGAAAACTCTGACTTTAGGCTCAACATACCTCGATAACCCGCTAATCTCGCTTCATAGTTCATCCCTCAGAGCTTCTAAACCAAACAACAAGTGTAAATGAAGCGAACAAAAAGGCATTCTCACTCCTGCTCAACGGCTAAATGTTCTATTTACAGCTGTGTTTATCAGCAGAAGTACAAAAAAAGACTACAAACAGTCTTCATATGCAGAATTCACTCAGTATTACAGACATCTAAGAGGCCGTCTGAGGTCTCAAAGACTTCCTGGCTGATGTCTTGAGATGTTGCTTCAATATTTCCACATAATGTTCTTTCCTCATGATGCCATCTATTTTCTGAAGTGCACCAGTCCCTCCTGCAGCAGAACAGCCCCACAACATGATGCTGCCACCCCCGTGCTTCACAGTTGGGATGGTGTTCTCAGGCTTCAAGCTTCCTCCTTTTTCCTCCAAATGGTCATTAAGGCCAAACAGTTCAGGTTTAGTTCCATCAGAACACAGGACATGTCTCCACTAGTGAAGCTCTTTGTCTCTGTGTGCATTTACAAACTGTAATCTGTCTTTTTCGTGTTTCTTCTGGAGTGATGTCTTCTTCCTCTCTGAGTATCCTTCAGTCCATGTCGGTACAGGACTGGTTCCACTGTGGATAATGACTCTCTGACCAGCTTCAGCAGCATCTTCACAAAGTCTTTAGCTTCTGTTCTGAGGTTGATTCACACATTTCCACCAAAACACTTCATCTCTGGGACACAGAACCGTCTCCTTCCTGAGCGCTATGATGGCTGGACATTCCCATGGTGGTCATACTTGATATAACTGTTCGAACAGATGAACGTGGAACCTTCAGGCATCTGGAAACTGTACCCAAGGATGAAGCAGACTTGTGGAGGTCCACAGTTCTCTTCCTGGTATCTCGGCTGAGTTCTTTGGATTTTCCATGTTGTCACTAAATGAAGCAGTGTGTTTGAGGTGTGCCTTAAAATACATCCACAGGTGTGCCTCCAGTTAACTCACATGTTGTCAATGAACCAATCAGAAGCTTCCAAAGTCATGACATCATCATCTGGGCTTTCCCAAATAGTTTGAAGGCATCTTAGTGGATGTAAACTTCAGACTTTGAAGAAAGTAACAAAGAAATCCTCTCTCTCATTATTCTGGCATTTAGCAAATATAAATAATGTTGGTAATCCTAACTGACCTAAAACAGGAAAAGTTTAGTCTGATTTAATGTCAGACAGTGAGAACAAAAAGCTTGAGTGTCTTTTTATACAGTGGATGTAAACTTCTGGTTTCACCTGTGTTTGTGTTTTTTGTTCAGAGATTGACATCACGTGCTGGGACACGGACCCCGTGGTCGACGACGACGACGACTAACCGCCGATCCGCCGCCGGACCAAGAGGACGAAGTAGGAAGTGCGCTTCATGAAGAAAACTGTTTTTTTTTTTTTTCCTTTTCTAAAAAAAAAAAAACGAAACACAAACAAAAAAAATAATGATAATAATAATAACAAGTCTTGCATCAAAACTACTTCTGTATTATCTTTTAGAGGAAACGAAACAGTAGCCACTGAGACGAAGACGGTGTTTGGTTTAAAGACAGATTTTTTTTTCTTGTGTTTGTTATTTTTATTTATTTGTTTTCTTTTTTTTTTTTTTTTTTTTGCTATGCAGATGTATTAGCCGGGAGCTGGGGGGGTTGTTTGTGTACATGATTTATTAACGTAGCGCACTGCTGCATATTAGAGACAATGAAGCCCAGTGAGCGGCCGGCAGCCGACACGCTTAGTCTGTAGTGCTTTAATAATAACACCCTATAAAACTAATACAGTGGATCAATACAGCTGCCATGTGTATCCTCACTCTGTTCTTTTCTTACCTCTTTTTCACCTCCCGCCTTCCTTCTGCCTTCGTTCTCGAAACATTCACCTCTGCAAGTCAGTTAATCTTGTATTTAGATGTCACTTCATTGGAACAAAAAGTCTTTTATTTATTCTGGTGAACTGAAATGAGATGAAACAAACTGTGGCTCCTTTTTTGGACCCTTTCGGGGTTTTTTTCACTCCTTTTGTATGATTTTAAATTCAAGATTAAATGGCTTGTGAATCTTTCTCAGTGCACTTTTATTTCTTCTTCTGCCTCCTTGTGGATGAACTGCATCAGCCCTCCCCTCCGAGTCCACAGGATCCATTACTTCTGTCCCACGTATATATTTACACAAGCAAAAAAAAAAAAAAAGGAGCATTTTTTTGCCTCTAATCTAGATGAAGATACTGTAGATATTTTTCCAGTTTTTTAGGAGAGTTTGGCTTTAAGACGATGAACATGAAGCGACAAAAAAAAACAGTGAATTTGTACGATTCTTATTCTTCTAACCAAGAGATGGAGAGCGGTGAGTCGGAGAGGAAGACGAGGCAGGACGCCTTACCTGGTTTTAAGAAATGATCATTTAAATGTTAATTTCTGGCCTTACTGTCTCGCTCACATAGTTTGATCCTGGACGACAGAAGGAGGCTGGGATCAAACAGCTGGAAGCAGACTTGGGCCACATGAAAATATTTGGTTTCGCCTTTGTTTTAATCCTCATGGAGAACCAGATGTTCAGGAATCATCACATGGGTTCAGCCACAGAGCTGAAACTTTAGTTATCGTCTTCAGGAAACCAGAAATCTGAGCTTCCTGCACTCGTACCTTCAGTGAAGATATTTTCTAAAGTTCTACACACCTCGTAACCTTCACACTTACTGCAGTCAAGCTTTCTAGGGGCAGTGAACTGATGGAAACACCTTCTCCAGATAGGTTCTAACATACAACACATCAGTTGTTTCTGCTTCCAGAGACGAGAAAAAATTGACGATACCGGCTGACATGAAAGAATAGTTTCAAACTCCCGGACTTCTTTCCTTTATTCTCTCGTAGATGGACAAGGTTTTGTTTATCTCTTTGAGGTTTTCTTTGAGTTTTGTTTCTGGTTTCTCCCCAAAGCAGTTAAATGGAACAATAATCATTTATTTCCATTAAGATTTGGTTTGTGGTAGCAACAAGCTAAGTCGGGCCTTCCAGACATTCCTGTTACGAGTTTTGCAGCTCCTTCCGGTAGATCCTGAGATGTTCCCAGGCCGAATGAGATGTGTCATCCTTCCAGAACCTTCTGGGTTCAAAGGAAGGTTACCAGGAGGCTTCAAAATCAGATGCTGAACCACCTCGGCTGTTTTTTGTTTTTTAAAAATACAACTCTACTTAAAGTTGCCTCTGGTTGTCTGAACTCCTCACCAGTATGTCTAATGCTGAACCCAGTCAGCCTACGCAGGAAACTGGTCACTAACATCTTATTCTTAGATTTTATGACCGTAGGCAACAGTTGAAATAGATCGACTGATAAATCGAGCGCATTACCGTCCAGTTAAGCGTACTTTTCTCCACCAGTATGACGTCCATATTGCTGCTGATGCTATCTGTCCACCTCCCGTAATTTATTAACAAGAGCCACAGATTTTTTAAAATTCTTTGCTCATGGAAGCAACTCACCACCAACCGGCAGAGAACCTCAGACGTGGAGGTGGTGACTCCCATCATGGCTGCCAACCAGACGGCGGTGGACTGATGACGCCAACAGAACATCATCTCTGAGGTTCTGACATGAGTTCGAGACGCGATTCTAAGGTTCCCAAACCAGAAATCTTCCCACTTGGCTGCACCTCGAGATCCATGACAGGATCAGAGACAAGAGGAAACCCTGGTGGGATTCGACAGCCATCAGAAATGTGTTTGACTTGATGTCAAGGATTGGAACACAGCTCTAACTGGTCGTAGGCTTACGTCCAAGTCCACAAAACGTGGACTTGGAACATCAGGGTCCCAACACAAGGGTGAAGACCTGGTCCAACGTTCCAAGGCCTGGAAGGAACCCACATTGGACCTCCTGAATGGAGAAGTCGGTTGAAATCACTTGCTAGCTTCGTGAATGTTTGTCCTTGGTGGCTTGGAGACAGTAACGTACATGTTGCCGTTTGCTAGCAGTGATGTTCTCACAACTTGACATCGTCGAGGATACGAACACAGTTGTTACTTTGGTTCCACAATTACCAGTTGGCTTGCAGCAACAATTTTGGTACCCCAAACTCCCACAGCACCTCTCGTTAGGGTTCCTCGGGCAACATGTTCACGAAACCTGTGGCCAAACTCCCGTGACCCCTTTAGCAGCGCCGGGGAAGACCTGGTCCGCTGTTCCACAACAACGACAGAATCCGCATTGATCTTCCCGCATCCAAAGTTCTACAACTGGTCGGAACCCGTTGTTAGCTTGGTAGCTTGATGTCCTTGACATCACGAACACAGCTTTCAAGTTTGGTTCCACAAGTTTTCAAAAGTTTTTGATTCAAATTTGTGTCATGCTTTAAGTAATCTTCACACGGGCGTTTAAATATTGTACGAACTTCTTCCAAAGCCAGATTTCCAACATTTTTCTTCTAATGTGTCTCCTACAAGTCCTTCAGTTTATAACAAATATTAAAATGATCAGTTCGTAAAAGACGTATAAGAACTGATACAGCGTAGGACGGTAAAAAGATGAGTTTGTAGTCAAATGTGAACATAAAGCTGAATGTCACCGTTATTTTCTGATACCTGCAGGCTGATAAAGTTCATATAAGTTATTAATACCGACGTTTTTACATCTGGAAACCGATTCCTGACATCTGGATCTCCGAGCAGCTTAAAACTGACTTCTAAAAGCTCTCTGACCCTCATCTGCTGCCTCCTGCTTTAGTTTTGTGCCAACACAAAAAGCACTGCGACGTGTTTTTATTGGGTTTTTTTGTTGCTGTTTTTCTTTTGTTTTGATTTACTGAGGTGTTGTTCGGTTGCTCTGGAGGAGGAGAGGCTGAGACGGGAGGCGAGTGTGTTTTTAATACCTGTCAAAAAGTGTGCTAGAATTGATTTTCAGGACCTTTTTGGATATTAGCGACAACAGTGTTAGTCTTTTTTGCTGTACATCCCTGTAGAAAATAAAAACTCTGAGGCAATAAGAGCAGCTGTGTGTGTGCGTGGTGGCCTGATTACACTTTACAGACCCGCTGAGTCTGGCTTTAAGGAGCTTCTGGGGAGTCGGTTCGGTTTTAAAAAATCCAACACACCTGAAGTTTTACTGAAATCGGTAAACGGAGCTTCAGCCAATGAATAAATGTGCAAATCCAGATTTATTAAACCTTTTAGTCTCATGTTTTAAAATGATTTACAAACCGAAACAGACTAAATGAGTTGAAGCTTGTGTTGACATTAAAGTGGATTTATTCCGTGGAAAAATCCATCAGTTCCTTTTTTATTTACAATAAATTTAGTATATTAAATGAATTCAGGCAACGTTCTACCTTCATACTGAGAACATTTTCAGAGTTACCGGCCCTTGAAGTACACAGAAGGTTAATTTGTGCTACTTATCGACTGAAAAACACTTTGAAGTTCTGTTAAAACTGCAACCAGATCAGTTTACGTCCATCCAGACGTCACAGTCTGAACACAACAGGACTGGATGTGTTTCTGTTTTCTGGTCATTCACCAGAGAAAACCTGAATAAATGCATTCTGGGTAAACTTTCAGGGCTCGTGTGTGGTGGTGGTTGGTCAGAACAACTTCTAGACAATGAAAGGATCATTTTTACTGACACAGGATCATCTTCTGAATGTGTCCCTCACTTCACTTTTTCAGCAGCTTTATCCAAAAACACGAAAACATGTGAAAGTCCAGCAGAGCAGCAAGACAGGAGTACGTCTTTGTCACGTAGTTTAAATCCATTTAAAACAGTTTCAGGTGATTAGGAAAACAGTAAGGCACAAAACCCGATGAACTTCAGATCACATCCTGCCTGTCCTGACCTCACTATGAGGAGCTCTGATTCATTTCAAGAGTTCAATTAAAACAACACAGACTTCGTGATGTAATGTTCTGTATTAACAGCTTGTTCATGGGAAGAAAAAAAAGAAGAAAATTTAAGACAATATTCACAGAAAAATGTTCTATAGATGACCAACAGCTTAAAGAAAACAAACCTAAAAAATTCAGTTTTCTTAAAGTTATTTTTTTGGATAGTGTTAGAGAGAGAGAGACAGGAAAGTAGGGGAGAAGAATGGGGGGAGGACATGTGGGAAAGGGTCATGAGCGGGAATCAAACTCATGACCTTCACATTGGGACTGTTGCCCCGTACATGGGACTCCAGCTCAACCAGGTGAGCTATAGAGGCGCCCCCCCAAAAAAATTCTGTATTTTTAAAAGTATATTTAATGTAAAACCTATGATTGAAAAAAGACATCAGCTGTTTTTTAATGGTAAATCTAATCTAAAGTACAAAAACTGCAAACTGGTGACCTGTCCAGGTGAACCTGCCTTCACCCTGAGTCAGCTGGGATGGATGGATGGATGGATGGATGGATTGATGGATGGATGGATGGACGTTTATTCACTTATTTTGTGTCTTTTCTCATTAAATATTCACTTCAGCTTCACGTCAACATCTCCAGGTTAAACAAGACGACTGCAGGTCCTGAAAAGTCTTCAAAATTGTCATTTTTTCCCCCTAACAGTGTGAAACTCCAACAAAAACAGAATTTTTAAACATTTTGCAGCTGAAACCTGTGAAAGTTGAACATTTTTGCTTAAAACAGAACTCAGTTTAATTACTCAGACAGGAATATCAGACATTTGATCTTTTTGCTGACCGTGTTCAGATTTCTGCTGCTCGTTGATTCGGTTTGTTCTTCATGTTCTGAACTCTCTGCAGTTCAGTCTGTCGCCACTAGATGTCGCTGCTGCATCACCTTCATGAGGCTTCTTCTTCTCTGGTATCTCTTTCTGCTTGTTGCTGATTTTTAGAAGCTGCAGACTCACGTTTGAGCCACAACGTTAAACCCAACAACAAACACAACGTCAGCTGTCAGAAATGAACTCTTAATGGCTTTTTTGTTTTTTTGTTTTTGTTTTAAGCAGTTTACTGTTCTTTTATATGTGTTGTCAAATTACACCACAATAAAATGTTAAACGTAAAAAACAACAACACACTGTTCACATAATAATATTTATATTTATATATTCATATATTTACATAAGCTAACAAATAAGTGAAGCATTATTTTACAGATATTTGAGAGAAAAAAATGGCCATTAAAGATAGAAAAATGGTTACCACAACTTATAATGGTTCCCAAATTCACCTGTTTTGTTAAATCACAGATAATAGCAAGTATAATTACAGAAAAAAAGTATTAATTTAAATTTTGTCTATAAATAAAAA
>NW_007580275.1:15623-43148 GCF_000690725.1 Stegastes partitus | reverse complement strand
TGTCAGATGTTGGCTTAGAGTCCAGGCCTCCATCCGTCTTTACTTCTTGTCCTGTTGGAGCTGAAGGTGTCTGAGGCACAAAGATGCGAAACTATCGAGTATTTCACGAGAACAAAGATCCGAGAATCCATCAGGACGCAGTCATTCGTAGATATAGTCTGGGGCATAAAGGGCTTAAAGGGGAAATAAATCTTTGAAGTAGTTCTGTAACAAGCTGGTAGCCGGGAGGGAAACGGTGACGGGGAAGAATATAATCTCTGCTTTTGCTGTGTGATTTCTACTGTTTATGTGGACAGTTTCCTGATTTCATCCTGTCAGGAGACCGTAGCAGTCATCTAAACACGAGGAACTGGAAGAAGCTGCAGAGGTTTCATTAAAGGATGTCCTGATCTGATCCAGGTCTTTTAACATTGAGTATCTGTTCATGTCAAGTCCCAAAACAATAGAATTTTCCCAGAGGAGGTGTCACACGGACAGTTCATGCTGGCTGGCAGAGAGCATTGTGGGAGACAAAGACTTCCTCGAAGCTCCCACAGTTCATGGATTTAGAGCAAAGTGGAATCAGCTGTGACAGAGTTCCTTTGTCACAGTTACAGATGGAACAAATCACAAATTTCTCAGCTGAAACAGAAAATCATCATCACAGGATGGACGTCCACTGTGCTCAGTCTGTGTTATCGATGAATTATTATTGACTGGCAGCAAAGTGATGAGCATCCTTAGCATCCTGCCACCACTAACGCAGCTCTTGCTGTGTAGCAGTGGACGTAAACAAAGAATCAGGCTGAGGTGAAAGCTGACACCGATCTGTTAAAAACACCTCCATCAGCCTCCACCCCCATCTCTGAGATCGGATCAGGACCTCCCTAGTTTCAGTGTCTCCACAGCTCAGATGTGAAGAGCTGATAGAAACAAGCCTGGACGAAGCTCCAAGCTAAAACAGGAATCAGACAGTTCAGCTGCAACCGGTTGAATAGATGCTGTAAAGTGCTGATGGTCATGTAACTGCAGACAGTCTGCAGACATCCAGCTTTCAGTGTCACGTAGGCGGACAGATGAGCAGGGCTGTCAGGATTTACCTGAGCTTATAACTGCATGAAGATAAAACCACTGTGAGGCAGGTAAACCCAGCCGGTGTAACACAATACTGTGTCAAATCCAGCCACATCAGCCTCCAACACTGAGCTGAACATGCAGCCCTGCAGAGATCAATCAGCGCTCTACTGAGCTGCCTCCTACAGCTCCTGGAAAACACCAACATTTTGCCGAAAAAGTGGAGCGCAAATGCTCCATCTTTGCTGTTGGAAGAGACGCCTCAGTGCCACATTGACATGCTTTCATTTGCAGCTTTTCTGGTGTTGTGTTGTTGGAGGCAGCAGTGTTTGTCCCAGTTCAGCTGAGACTTGCTGCTGTGCTCCATCTCCTTTATTGTCCAACTGTGTGTTCAGCATCAAAGACCAAAAAAATGAATAAAGGGTGTGGGTAAAAGCAAACCTGAGTTTGTCTTCTTTCTGGCTCCTGCCAGTGCTGCTTTAGCTTATCTGGGACCAGCATCACACTGTTGAGCCTCCGCGTCACTGCATCATTCACACGCAAGCTGAGATGGGCGGAGTTCTCACCACATCAGGCGGCTGTTTAGGAATCAGGTCAGACTGGACTGCTGTGTGCAGAACTCAAACGAAGCAGATTCAAAACAGCAAGCAGCTGTGAAAGTTAGAGGAACCACACACAAGTCAGCACGCTTCATTACTGATCGCTCAGATATTTAGCTGTCATCAGAACAATCCCAACATCCCACTTGTTACACGGTGTTTCCTCCTGATGCTTTTTTTTATGTAGCAGCCTTGACATATTTGAGCGTGTGCAGTCTGTGAGCACCGTCTGTCATATAGACTGAATATATTGAGCCTGTGACTGATGAAAGTCAACAATTATTCTGTGAACACGAGAAGCCTGCGTCCTGCTGAACCAACCAGCACAATCTCAATGACTACAAAACATCATGTTGGAGATCAGACACCTAGAACAAATCAGCTGTTAGATCAGAGGAGGCCATCTGGCCATTTCCCAGCGTGCACTGGGGTGTTAAGGTGGGTGAACGGAAAGGATGGTGTCAGTGATTCCATTCTGGATCCAAGTCAGTATATTCCAGACAGGACATGTCAGACTTAACCGTTTGCCTTGGGATGCCATGCATTTGTGTTTGGCGGCGACTCTGCTGGAGTAATGCTCTGGAACACTGAGCAAGCATGAGCCAGATGTCACTGAGATCAGAAGCCCTCCAGCAGAGCCTGAGATTCACAATGTTCAATGATCACAGTGTGAACACAAAAACAAGGACACCAACTTAAATGGTGCTCACTTTTCCAAATCCATTTGACATAGTTTGAAGGCACAATTATGAACCATCCATGTTCTACAGTTCCACAAAACATCAGAAACAACCATTCCCTTCACCCTGTTTTCCTCTACAGATTAGAAAGGGTGTCTGAATGAGCAGTTCAGGTTTGCAGCTTGTTGAGACGTCATGACAAGACACTCACTGCTCCCAGCTGGCTCCTCGTCCTCCTCCTCTCTGCCACTGGCTGAACAGAGTAGATGCAGAGCTGTGCTGCAGCCCTCTTTGTAAAGAACAAGAGTTACGATATCGAACCTGTGAAAAGGAGTTGGGGAGGCTGAGATTGTGCATCTGTAGAGGCTGGTGTAGCAGCGATGTGGTGAGTGTGGAGCTGCAGAATGAACCGTTTTAAAGCACGCCAAGTGGGGGGGCTGGACTTAGTAAAGGATTGGACAGAAAGGGCCTTGTGACGCTGAACAACGCAAAAGCTCCATTTCATGAGCAACATACCCCCCCAGAGGTGGAACCTGTATCCACAAAGACAGGGCTGCAGACTTGATATAAAAAGATGAACACAGCCTCTGAAGAGCCTTCAGCCTGGATTCTTTCTCAGTGCCAGCAAGGGGCGACTCCTCTGGCTGCTGGAAAACGTCTGATTGTATAAATGAGCCAATGAGTGCACTTCTTACTTGATGGCTTACGTCAGTAAATATTTGTCTCAAGAGTTTTTGGAGTGTGTGAAAGCGCCATTGAGGAGCCAACAGGGTTGGCTGTGAGGCCTGTTAGCGCCAAAGCCCCAGCAGAAGCTTCAGAGAGCTCGTCTGCTACAGCTGCTCAGCCATTGGACATACTCTCCCCTTGCTCTCCCAGGCAGCGTACTGGGAGAGCGGTGCCGACAGCAGCACCAGAGCCCGGCACAGTGATAATCTGCACTAAAGGTGAGGACGACGGGGCACGTGTTCAGGTGATAGTGCACGGCCTGGAGCTTTGTGCTTTGCCGGATTTGGTGCTTGCAGTAGTGTACTTCCCCTGCACTACTACAGTGCTGTCCTTGCCCAAGCCAAAACACCCACACAGCCATCATTGATCTGGCAAGCAGAGCAGGCAGCGTTGGCCACGGACTGAACAGGCAGAATCACAACAGTGGCAAAAACAAAATCAAAACTAGAATTCAAAGAGCGGCTGAGTTATTGCACGTCCGGCGTCTTGTCGTGCTCTGAGCCTGGCTTTTATGGCACAATGGTGAAGCGCTGATAGGTCGACCACTCCCCGCTGCAGGTGTGCACACTCAGGTAATCAACCAGTGATCTGCACCTGTAGACTTTCTCCACAGTATATTCCAGACAGGACATGTCAGATTTAACCGTTTGCCTTGGGATGCCATGCATTTGTTTGTTTTTCCCCACCTTCTCCTGTTGAGAAGGACTGGACAAAAGGGCATCACGTTCAATCACAAATTTCCCACCCAAAGCCAGTGAAGCTTGTCTGATGATATGTGTCTTGTTTGCGTCAGTTTATCATGAAGATGCTGCATGGATGGACATCCACCAAACACAGACATTTACTCGTTTATTCTGTCATTCAGGTTGTAACGGTTCAACCAAAAACATTGTGTTAAACCCCACAAAGGTTCAATGTTACCACACAAACCTGATTACTAATCACTTGAGACCTTCACAAGACAAATCATGACCACAGTAAGTCAGAAAGGGAACAAAACCATTCAATAATTAACACAGTTCATTTATTACAAGAAAAAGAAAAGAGGGAGTCCAATCCGGGTTTTCCTTGGGACTCTGTTATTTTCAGTTCAATCCAATGACAAAAATGTTCCACTCCGGGATTTCCAGTAATCCAACAAAAAAACGAGGCACAATCAAAACAAGGAAATACGTCTGTCACTATCCATGCAGGTGAGGGCATAATAATCCAACACAAAACAAATAATTCAATTCCATTAAGGAACGGCGGAATAGTCACAAATGAAGAAGAACCAAGAGTGCTCTGGACTTTGCCGACTCACGTGAACCGTGGCGTTTCGCCGTGCTGCCCTTTTGCGTCCTTCAGTGACTGTCCAATTGCTGCCGGAATGATGATAGCAGGGGGTTGCGGTCCGCGGAAACCATCGCTTTCCCTGTGGATTCGACACGCCAAGGATCCAGTCAACACTGACGTACTGAACGCCATATTGCTCTGGAGGATGCCAGAGATAGGGAAGTAGCGGGGCCGGCTCAAACAGAGCGCGGAAAAAACAGAGCCATATTACTGGTTGGCATGCTAGCAGGGCGTGGAGGCCAGGTAAGTGGACAGACCATACATTGTGCTTTCTACCATTCATATATATATATTTCATATGTACTGTCGCCACAAGGTGCAATAGTACTGCAACACATCACACAGTTACATTTGTACTTTGCAAAGACACCCCATTAGATCTGAATATAGTTTCCAAATTACCTGTTCGCTCTGTGTGTGTGTGTGTGCTTGTTTAGCTGTCTTTTGGAGGACCAGCATAAACCATTGTCATTTGGACACATCTGCATTATGAGGACATTTTTGCTCACGATATTAAAGGGCTTGATGGTCGTAGAGTTCTGGTTATGAACAGGTAATTAGTGACCAGGATGGGTCATGACAGGTAATTTTGATTACATAAAGGTATCTGCAATGACGATCTACAGCATTAAAACCAAAATAATATTTTGGTGCTACGAGTCAAAAAAACATCCACATGAATGGCAGGACCCAAGGTTTTTCACAAGGACATTGCATTGTAACAAGATGATTTTCATTTCAACTGTCAACTTGTTTTATAACCAGATTTACAGAATATTAAAAAAAAAAAAAAAAAAAAAGTGTATACAGCTACCTTGGCAACGATTACTTGATTACATTTTAATCTATGAAATGTGGTTCGTTAAAAAGGGTGGACCTTTTTCATACCTTTAATAATGCCACTTTTGTTATTGGGAATTTGACAATATTATAATATTTTCTATTTCTATTTCTATTTTTAAACAATGATTTATGTTTACATGGGTCGCTATTCTTATGCTCTTGTCCAGAACCAGAGATTTTTTATTCCACAATGTTCTATATTTGTATTCACCAATGAGGCACAGGTTATTTAGGATTAAGATCTTTTTTTATCCGCTGTCCTTCTATTGAAAGATTTGTTATTGTGATAGATGCAGTTGTGATATGACAGTATCTATTAAAGTTTGCTATGTGCAAGTCAGCGGTGTCCATTGATTTCTGAGTTAAATGTTATGATAAACATTAAATATGCTCCATACTTTATCTCACAGTGTAAAATAACATGTAATAGTCAAATATGTTCTCATTCCTGTGTTGTCTGGCAGATGCAAAGTGTCTTTGGCACCAACACATCACGCCAAAATATGCTAATAAAAGTTTTTACAGCTGAAAACATCAATTTTACCCGCTGTTTCCACTTTTCAACCAAGGAGCACCAGGGTCTAATGCCATGCTGGTGCTAGGGGGGGGGGGGAGTGATATTTTAAAGGACCTGGACATGTCACTGAGAAATAGCTCTACAGCGCCACCTATAAAATTACGAGAAAACAAAAGGGCCCCTGACACACTTTCACATGGAGCCACAAAATTCAGTGCACACATGTAGCATGCCGAGACGCACAAAAAATCTCAAGAACCCATACCTGAAACTCAACAGGAAGTTGATTTTGGCAGAAAATCAGCCAATTTTGGCCATTTTCAAAATCAATCTTCTCCTAGGGATTATGTCATAGACACCTCAACAGAGTCCAGTTGGAAGGCTGTTTCACCTACACCTACACAATTTGGTGGGCATGTGTAGCGGGTCAGGACGCACAAAAACGTCAATTAGCACCAAGGCCAAAACTCAACAGGAAGTCCGCCATTTTGAAAAAGGACACCGCCATAACGTGCAGTGTAACTGGCCTGTACATGCTCCGATCTGCCTGAAACGTTACACGCGTGCTCCGAGTCTCAGCCAGAGCGCGTTGCCTTCACGACCCAACACACACGTCGCCACGGCTCGCCACTAAACAGGAAGTGGCTCATAACTAGGCCGCACGTGCTACGATCTGGCCGAATCTCGACACGCTGGATCAGAGTCCCGCCCAGAGCGCATTTCTACCAAACCCTGACATGCGCGAAGGCCGACATTCGTACAGCGAGGACCCGTCCATTGCTGCTAGCGGCTTTAATTCTTAGTTGAACTTTATTTTCTCACCGACAAAAAATACTACAAAGCTTTGACAAAATGTTTTACTTTATTTGGTGGAAGCATTGCAAAGCGAACTAATTACTATTTTACTATCATCAAGTCTTATTTAGTTAGCTGCAGCATCTTTGGAATCACACTCTGGAGCTCCTGGTTTGAGAAAGCTTCATTGGTTGCCCAAAATATGTCTTTCTGGGAAGTCAATATATCTCTTGCATTACCATTCAGTAGGAGCAACTTACATTCAACGTTTTGGTAGAATGCAGATTCTTAGAGGACAGATGACTCCTAAATAAACTCATCTGCAAATTTCAAGAGAATTAGTGAAGAAGCAGCAACAAAGCAGCTGAGAGAAGCTACAAACTGACATTTATAACAGCTGCTGTAACAGGTGATGTGGATGGAACCACATCAGCCTCTCGCAATGCCGTCAGAAGGAATGCGTGAGTTCACTACGACAAAAGAACTACTGACGAAAACTTAATGTCTGAAAATGTCTGAAAACACAGTGAGAGTGAAATGAGGTTAGTTTGCGTGAAATGAGGTTAGTTTGCAGTGGAGGCTGCTCCAGTGGCATCACTTCAGAAAATAAAGACAAACTTAAATAGAAAAAGGTGTGTTTTAAAGATTTAGAGTGAAAATCTGTACGTTTTAAAGATCACCCACTGTGTCTGCAGTGATGTTGGTCCTTCATTTCTCGTCTCAAACTCACTGACTGCTGTTGACTCCAGATGTGCAGTGATGCTTCTGTCTGTGTTGGAGATGCTCATGTGTCACAACAGCAGGACTGTGTGGGCTTTTTACATGATGCAATACAAACAAAGGATCCTGCGTGACTCTGTGACTGCAAGCTAAAGCATGCAAATCCATCCATCCATCAGCTGTCCCTGATGCATCCTGCAGAGGCTCACAAGGGGGCTGCAGTCTGTCCCAGCTGACACTGGCTGAGAGGCAGGTACACCTGGACAGGTAGCCACTCCATCACAGGCAGACAGACAACATTCATTCATTTCATCAGTCCATTACATTTGACAGGATTCAAATGATCTGTCAACTTAGACGGGTGTTAATTCAAATGAAGTCATGTCACGCAGAGTGTGTGCACACGAAGAGGTTTGGTGGCAGCTCATTAACTGTAGTTTGGGAGACCCCAGCTGTTATTACTATCAGTCAATTTACTGCCATATTCAGACAGTTATGAGTCAAATAGAAGCCCAGAGTTCTGGACAGTAGAAGATCTGAGGGGGGCTGCCACAATACACAACAGAAGTAGGCCACATCTTTGAAATGTCACTTCAAAGTCAAATAATGCAACATTGCATCTCCTTAAAATAATTACTTCTAATTTGAACAGGAGATTTCCTCATGTTAATAACCAAAAACAGAAACTGCATTGAAAATTCAGGCTTCACAATAAAAAATCAGTGCAACAAAAGTACATGTATATGTCACAGTCCAAATTATAATCCAGGCAGATTTTAAAATTTGGATTTGGTCTCGGCAGACTTTAAATCTGTCTGGTCAGAACTAAAATTTTGATTTCGCCTAGACCAAATTGAAATCCTTCTTATATCATAAAGAGATTGTAATCCTGCCTGGGCAAGTTTTAAACCTGCCTGTATCCAAAGTCTGGACAAGTTGTCACACCTCGCAACCTGATATAACCACCACACCCCACCGTGTGTGTGAACCTCACATTCTGTAATGCTGTCACCATCAAAGGGTCACACCAACATTTTCATTCAAATACATATGAAGAGCTGTGATACGTCTGTTGTCACGTTTAACAGTCACACAAGACTGGTACAAATATGACATATATATGACCGATTTTCATTTGATCTAGGTGACATCAGTCTTATAATTCTGATTTAATTATGATTTTTAATTTGGTGTGGTCAAATTTTAAACCTGCCGAGGCAGGCTTACAATCTCAATTTGTTATAAGGATGATTTCAATTTGATCTAGACGAAATCAACATTTTAATTCTTCCCAGGCAGATTTAAATTTTACCCAGTCAGGATTACACTCTCATTATGATTTAAGAAGGATTTTAGTTTGGTGTAGGCAAAATCAAAACTTTACTTCTGCCTAGACCAAATCCAAATTTTAATCTCACCTAGGCAGATTTAAAATCTGCCTGGATTTTAATTTGGACTGTGACCCATAGTGTAGGTACCGTGTAAATCATGGCAGTCTTGAGCCTTATTTTCTATGACGGAATTAACTTTTGGTGATGTAAAAAGTTGTTTTGATCAAGTTTTCTTTGCAGCATTATGTCTTAACTTGTCGTGAGTGATTACAATTGACTCCAGCTGCTGACTCCTCTGATCCAGTTCCAACAGAACCATCTGATCCACTCATTAGACTCAGACTCTACAGTGGGAAAGTCTGAGGAGCTCAGCAAAGATCTGGAGAAGAACATCAGTGACTGGAACCAGTCAGAAAGTCACTTGGAGCCATTTCAGAGCAGCTTCAGATCCAGAACCATCAGTGTGTCAGCATAAAGTTCATGGTCCAGTTGTGTTACTGCCACCATCAGGAAGGAAACACAAACTAGCAGCTGCTGCTGAGAGACGACTGGTCAGGATGGTCAAGAGTCAACCAGGAACCAGCAGGAAGCAGCTCTGGATGGACCAGAAGCTGCTGGAACACAGCTGTCAGTGTCCACAGGGTCTGACATCAACATGAGCTGAGAGGCTGATGGAGAAGGAAGTTCTTCCTCTAGAAGCAGAACCTTAAAGCTCCACTGAAGTCTGCTGCTGGTCACATGGACAACGAAAAGGCCTTCTGGAGGAAAGTTCTGGTCAGATGGAACAAACACTGAGCAGAACCATGTCTGGAGGAGAGAAGGTGAGGCCTTTAACCCCAAGAACACCAAACCTACCATCAGGCATGGAGGCAGCAGCATCATGCTGTGGTTCTGTTCTGCTGCCAGTGGACCTGGAGCTTTACACAAAGTCAGTGGAACCATGAAGAAGGAGGATCACCTCCACCTTGTTCAGGAAAACCTGAAACCATCAGCAGAAGGTTGATCTTGGACACAGTTGGATGTTCCAACCAGACAATGAGCCCAAACACACATCAAAGTGGTGAAGAAATGGTTCCATCAGGCTGGAATGAAGGTTCTAGACTGGTCTCCCCAAAGTCCTGCCTGGAACCATCAGGACTGCCATGATATACAGTGCTTAATCCATTTATTCGACCACCTGTCTCCTTTGTTAAATACTGTACATGTACATGTCAAGGCCCAGATTGAAACCGATTCCTGGGCCTTGACATGTACATACACAAAGACCATCCAGCATCATGAAGGGCTTTAACGTCACTCAGCTCTCCACGTTTCACCATTTTGAACAGGACCAAAGAATTTCAAACTGAATTCACCTTTTTATACCCACATCTGAGCCGGCTCACTGGGCTTCTTCAAACTCCCTTTTCTTCCCAGGAACACAAGTAAATAGCTATAATTAGACATCTTGCTGATGAACTAATAATGTGCTTTAATATTTTTTTTCAATTTATTTGTAAAACAGCTAATTTTAAAATTCATGGATAACAACAATATTATTATTATTATTATTATTATTATTATTATTATTATTATTAATAATAATAATAATAATAATAATAATAATAATAATAATTTAGCATTAGTAATAGCATTTCGGTTAAAGAGCTTCTACATACTGCTGTATTAACTACTGCAGAAACATAGAAAATGATTTTGGTGATTAGCAATGCTGTTCATTTAGGGAAACTGTGGCATAAACCTGACACTGTGTGGTGGTCGAATACATTCGTTAAGCACTGTACATGGTCTCTACAAGTGCATGTAAAGAGCATGCCGTTTTAATAGCAATTTTCTGCATCTGAAGTGGTTTTATTTTTGCATGTTCAGCCCTGATGATCTTTGGACATTCTTCTTCCAGCACCATAACTTTCCTGCTCTGTGCAGAAACAGCAGTGGTAACACCAGACTGCTGGGCAGACAGAACCAGAACTCACATGTCCGCATCACACAATCAGTACCTGCTCCAGACACATACAGTACAGACCGAACCAGACCCCAAGAAAACCTCACCACCAGCACTCCCAGTATGGCCATGATGGTGTAGAAGGCCCTCTGCTTTGATTGGTCGACCCTCTCCCTGCCCCCACCCTGTTCCCCTGGACCTGGACGAATCAGAACACGGAGAACAGAAAGGCTGCAGAAGGAGACGACCGTTAAAGACAACATCCCGTGGAAGAAATCCACGACGATGTAGAAGTTGTCTATCATCACCAGACCCGTCCCTACAAAGCAAAGCAGCCAGACAAGGCTGACGCTGATGTTACTGATTCTGACCCCTTGCTCTCTTCTCAGGCTCAGGTAGGTGATGGGATGGACCACAGCCAGGTAGCGCTCCACACAAGTCAGGACGTGGAAGTAGATCTCTCCAAACCAGGTGAGAGAAAAAAGGAACAACCCCGCTAATAGTACGTTTAAATGACCACTGTAGACGCCGCAACAGCAGAGGAAGCACCCACAGACTCCAACCAGCTCCGCGGTGACCACATGGTAGGTGAAGCTGTCGGAGTGGCTCATTGGTGAGGAGGTGGAGCTCTTCTGCCTCCACTGCTGGAGGCCATGGTGAAGGATGAAGATGCAGAGAGGGAGGAGGAGGAGGGTGTTGGTGAGGATGTAGGTGGTGAAGATGAAAGAGGCAGGTTTGGAAAAGAAACACTGCATACCAAAGAGGAGTTTGGAGGGGATGAATGGGTGGTCTTGATGGAGAAGGGAATCATTGGATGACGACGAGGAGTTTGCCGACATGTCTGGAAGAGAAAGACACACATTAAATCTAGAAATCACATTGGTTGTTGCTGAAGTTTGGTCTGTTTGTCACTTCAGCTTTTTTTTCCTGTCGATGTTCTTCTTCATTTCTGTTGGAGTTCTGAGGATACATGACCAGAATGCTGTGAAGATTTCCACCGACACAAATGCATGTATTGTCTGAAACCAACAAACTCCACTGAGTTGGAAGAATTGGCTCTTCTTCCGCAATCAAAGGTATTTTTTTATTTCAATGTATTACAGGCTCGCAGCATCAACACGAGTTGTAAAGTTGATTACTCACAAAAAATGGATTGTTCCAACAAGAACTTCCACAATATTTAAAAAGGTGTGTGTGTGTGTGTGTGTGACTTCTTGTCTTTCTATCTTTCTGAGGACCCATTTAAACCATCATAGTGGGGACAGACCGACACTATGAGGACGTTGTTGCTGGGCCTCATTACTTCAGCTTAATGGTTGTGTAGATCTGGTTAGAATCAAGTAATCATGTCTGTGAAGATTCTCAGTCATCCAGGTCGACTCACATAACGAGGGGGAGGAGAAACAACCCCCAACTACAATTCTGAACCTAAAGTGATTGCAAGTGCTTGACTGAGATTTAGTAAATGGACAGAAAAAAAGAAAAAAAAAGATATTTGGTAACTGTGTAAATTAGAAAATGGTTGGTAATTTTGTCAATCAAATTTTGCGTTGCCTCTAAAAGTGGCCAACATCAATAAATGTAGTCTGAATTCCTCCCTGAACTCTGAAGTCATGAAAACTGACTATAATAACAAAAAACTAATGAAAGTACTAAAGTGATTTAGTATTATAGATCCACTTGTTCACTTCAAGGGTTATTCTTCAAGAAGCCTAATATAAGGGCCAGGCCAAGCCGCCGCCGTGGGAGAGACCGGACATCCCCGATGAGCTGGAGGAAGAGGGGATGCAGGGCAGGAGTGAAGCGTCGGGAGAAGAGGAGATACTACAAGCCGTCTGTCCTCCCCAATGGCCTGGGAGAGCTAACAGCTAATGGCTAACAGCGCTGAGCCGGCTGCAGTGGGAGTATCGGGAGTGCAGCCTCATGTTGTTCACGGAGTCACGGCTGAATGAACTCACTCCGGACTCGCTCGTAACTTTGGACGGGTTTCACCTGGTCAGAGCGGACCGGAGCTGGAGGGAGATCGGTAAGAAGAAAGGCTGGGGAGTGGCCATGTATGTGAATGAGAGATGGTGTAATGCTCGCACGCTATCGTTAAAGAGCGGCGCTGCTCGAAGGATGTTGACCTGCTGGCGGTTGGTTTGCGGCCGTTTCACCTGCTGAGGTACTTTTTTGCACGTCCTGGCGATTGCAGTTTCCATCCCCCCCTCGGCTGATGCTGCTGCAGCCTGTGAACTCATCCATAGTTCAGTTCTGCAAACATCACACCCTCAGTCTCTGATCATCATCTCAGGAGACTTTAACCAGACGTGGCTCTCTACCGCTCTCCCCACATTCAGCCAGCATGTGGACGGCCCAACCGGAGACGGTGGGCCTTGGACCTGCTGTGTGCCGACACCAGGATGCATATTACTTCATTATTGTTATTTTCTTGTGCGTGTAAATTTTCCCCAATGGGAGGATCAATAAAAATTATTCTACTCTACTCTATTCTTTCAAACGTGATGGGAGAAACTCGAGCAAACTAATGGACACCTTCGACCAAAATGCACAAAACCAAAACAAAACCAAAGAACTAGGTAAAGCAAATAAAAACTGTGACATTCATGACATTTCCCAAATTTGAATTTAAACATGCAGACCAACTGCAGTTTTGCAAAAGACTTCACATTACGGCATCACATCACCGAGTTTCCCGCCTGTTCAGTGACCACGCCTTGAAAACTCTGAGCCTCCAGTTTTCAACATGTTTTCTGTCAAATATTTGAATAGCTCAGAGTAATCCTGATGACATCATCAAAGCTCTCTGACTTTAGAGTTCTCGTCCAGAACCACACAAGATATAAAACCGTTTGTATCGTACAGAGCGTGACGGCTAAACTGATCTTCAGAGGAGTTCAACTTTTAAACTCTCTGTGTATTTCAGTTGTCCACACGTTTGTGGATTTAATGTTGAAAGATGAAAAGATCACCGACCTGTTCACGGTTTGCTGGTGAGCTTCCTCCCTCTGTGTCTCTGCTCTGATGATGTGATCCAGATATTCTGTATACTGCAGCCTCACTTCACCTCTCAGTCTAAGTTCAATTCAAATAATCTTCATTTGCATTCAAGAAAAAAAACCCACTGTGACACGATGACAAGCTGACTACTTGATAAATCGTCAAGTGTCACGTATATGAACAAATTCAGACAGAACCTGTGAGGATGAAGAAAGAAAGGAAACTTCTGAAGGGGAAATAAAGAAAGAAGGCTCTAATATGAAGCCTTGTGCTGCTCTACCTCTTCAGAAGGTTCTGTGGTTCTTCAAAGAACCATCACCAACTGAGGAACCTCTTTATTTGGCTCTCTGTGTATTTAATGTGGCTCTTTAATGTACTGAAGGTTCTTCATGTTGATTTGACATATTTGGTTTGGTGGCAGGTAAAGGCAGGAAATTAAATTAAATCATCAGTTGATCAACAAAAAAAATGTGAAACGGTGAGAAATGTCCATCACAGGTTCACAGATCTCGAGCTGCCATCTTTGAACATGTTGTTCTGTCTGATCAAGACGTATTAAATGTGTTCCAGCGGATGAACCCAAGAAATGCTGCAAATTCTTACATTTGACTTTTTTGCTCAAAGAGTTTCTGAAATGATTATTGAGATCTGTTTTCAAAATGGGACCAGGTGGGTCCATGAAGAGCAATGTTAAAAATGGTTCCTGAAACAAGCTTTCGTTTTTTTAAGGTTCTCTGGATCTTTTGGTTGTTTGGATGTTAATGCACCTTTGGGGATTCTTTAGAGAACACTTTGAAGATATTGTGAACTGTCTCGTCCTAAAAGTGTCTTGCTAGAACTAAAACTGGTCCTCCTATGGCAACAGTGGTTGATGGAGAAATAATGGTTCTTCTGAAGCACCTAACCAGTCTGTGACTCGCTAAAGTAAAAAGAACATTATTAAACAGCCAACAGCTCTGTTCATGAGCTCGATTTTTAACCTGCACAGAACAGTTTGTTTTAAAACGCTCAAAGAAAGCAGTTCTTTACTGAACCAGGGGCATCCAGAAGAACCTACTTTTGCTAAAGCTCTCTGAAGCACCATTTATGATGTTGAAAGGAACCATTTTTTGATGGTTCTTTAAGGATTATTCAGCAAACTGTTTGCAGAATGGTTCATCCAGGAACCTCTTCCTAAAACTTACGTTGCTGTTAACAACTATTCTTGGTTCCAGTTAACACCTTTGTTTTCCTGAGAGCGTGGTGCCTCCTAAAACATGAAATATGTCCAGTGGGTTGAATTCATAAGGAAGGAGACAATTTGGGAGAAAATTCATGTAACAAAGAACAACACTGAGGTTGGTGGGGTACTGTTGCTCGCTCTTCTGTGTTTCTGTGAATGGGTTCATAGTGTGCTTCTGCATTTCTTCATTCATCAGGTGGTCATTTTTTTGACAGCTTGTCATCGTGTCACAGTGTTTTTTTTTAATGCAAATGAAGCATATTTGAATTGAACTCAGACTGAGAGGTGAAGTGGAGCTGCAATATACAACCAGAACAGAAGACTTGGTTCAAATCCTCAGAGTCCACAGAGCAGAGACACAGAGGGAGGAAGTTCACAAACAAACAGAGAAGAGGTCTGTGATCTTTTCATCTTTCAGCCTTACATCCACAATAGTGTGGACGACTGAAATCCAAGGAAACCTCCATGTTTGGATGCTTTCAGAGCCGATGCTATATCTTCTAAACTCAGTCGTTCTTAACAGAACCTCCAGAATCTTTCAAAGTTGGGTTCTTACACATGAAGATCAGGTTCGACATCATGCTTCGTAGGATACAAACAGCTGTTGTATATCTTGTGTTGTTTGGAGGAGAACTCAAAAGTCAGAGAACTCTGATAATGTCATGAAAACGAATTCTGAGTTACGGGGCGAAGCAGTCATGATATTAATAATAATAATTGATCTGATTTATATAGCGCTTTTCTAGACACTCAAAGACGCTTTACACTGTCAATTATTCATTCACACACATTCATTCCAGTGGTGGTAGCCAGTACGATTGTAGCCACAGCTGCCCTGGGGCAGACTGACAGAGGCGTGGCCCCTCCGACCACCACCTCCAACAATCCATTCATACGCATTCACACCAGGCATGGTGGGTGAAGTGTCTTGCCCGAGGACACAGCGATGAAACAGGTTACAGGGCAGAATCGAACCGCCGACCTTCCGATCATTGACCGACTCGCTCTACCAGCTGAGCCACAGCCATCCTTGATGATGTCTTGAAATATGTCTCTCACAAGTCCTCCAGCTCTATGGATGTCTAATACTCAGTCATTTGTCTTTAATTTATTTTATATAATACAGTAAATCTGGAAGGACAAGTCAGAATTAATAACTTGGAGGCAACACAACAAAATACCAACATAACTTTCATGAATTCGTATCAGCATCCAGTTTCCTTTATGCACATTCAGCAAATATAGATATGGACTTATTTCAATTGTTTTCTCTGCTCCTGTAATGCTTCCTGTTCCCACAGTGTCCTCTTGTGCTATAACTAAACTGTGTTCATATTTGCCAAACAAACATATTTTCTCACCCGTGATGTTTGAACAAAGACTTCCCAGTTTGGAAGAACATCCAACTTAGTGTGAGGAGGATGGAGGGGTGGATGGAGGTATAAGTCAGCAACAGGACTTCAACTCGTTCCTGTGTGGAACAATTATTGTCAGTGTTGACAAAGTTGATGCTGTTTTCATTTTCAAAATCACCATAATTTAAAATGCCCAGAAAATCCTCAGTGTTTGGACACTTGCACAGCTGACACAGTATTTAAAAAGGTCTGACGTTTTCCCACAAGTTCCCCACCTTAAACTGTTGATAAATTAATTGGTTTCGATGTAGTAATCTACACAACATACAGTGACAATCACAAACGACAACATCAAAAGTTTAAGAAGTGGGTAAAACATGAGAGGAGCAACAGGAGAATTTTTTTTCTCCTTCACAGGACAAGAAAATACATATAATAAACAGACTTAATCCATTTGAATGTCTTTCTCTCTTCCAGATATGTCGGCAAACTCATCCTCATGCGCCAGTGATTCCCTGCTCCGTCCACATCATTGCTCCACTGACGACAACCTCCCGTTACATTTAAAGTGTCTCATCGCCAGACCAAGCTCCTTCATCTTCACCACCTACAGCATCACCAACACCCTCCTCCTCCTCCTCCCTCTCTGCATCTTCATCCTCCACCATGGCCTCCAGCAGTGGAGGCAGAAGAGCTCCACCTCCTCACCGATGAGCCACTCCGACAGCTTCACCTACCACATGGTCTCCATGGAGCTGGTTGGAGTCTGTGGGTGCTTCCTCTGCTGTTCTGGTATCTACGGTGACCATTTCAATATATTGATGGGAGGGTTCATGCTTCTATCTTTCACCTGGTATGGAGAGATCTATCTCCACGTCCTGACCTGTGTGGAGCGCTACCTGGCTGTGGTCCGTCCCATCACCTACCTGAGCCTGAGAAGAGAGCGAGGGGTCAGAATCAGGAACATCAGCGTCAGCCTTGTCTGGCTGCTTTGCTTTGTAGGGGTGGTTGTGATGTGGAAGGTGAACTTCTTCATCATAGTGGATTTCTGCATCTTGATATTGTCTTTAACAGTCGTCTCCTTCTGCAGCCTTTCTGTTCTCCGTGTTCTGATTTGTCCAGGTCCAGGGGAACAGGGCGGGGGCAGGGAGAGGGTCGACCAATCAAAGCAGAGGGCCTTCTACACCATCATGGCCATACTGGGAGTGCTGGTGGTGAGGTTTTCTTGGGGTCTGGTTTGGGCTGTCCTCTTTGTATTGAACAATGATGAATGTGTGACAATGTCAATTGGTCTCATGTTTAATCTGCCCAGTATGCTGGTGTTACCTCTGCTGTATATACACAGAGCAGGAAAATGAGTGTGTTGTAAGAGCAACATCCAAAGATCAGAGTGAGATTAGCATCCAAGAAGATCCAGAGAATAGACAAGACAAAAATGAAGCAACAGATGGATCAGTTACAAGATAATGGTAAAGCTCATTTGTTGTTTGTGTTCACTGTGTACATAGATGGTATTGTTTCCTCTGTACTCACTTGTAAAGTATGTCTGTATGCTGATGACACCATATTGTGCTGCAATGCAGATGATGAACATTCTGCTGTAAAAACCCTTCAGAACTGCTTCACTCACTTACAAGTTGCTCTCAATCAGCACAAATTGATTCTCAGTGCAGAGAAAACCAGACACATGATCTCCATCAAAGACAAAAACATTGCTTCTGAATATGTGCTCATACCTACTCTGACTACTGTATGCAAATATTTGGGCTTTTGGATCCACGAGAAACTTTTTTCATAAATAATGTGTGTCAACAGTAGCGAATAAATTACGTCAACAATTGCTTCTCTTTACGGAAACGAATGACTTTTCCAGTGCATTGTAGGAAAACACTGGGTGAAGCAGCTTCTTGATCAGTCCTTGGTTGTGTTGATGTCTGATCTTGCACAGATCAGCAAAAACTTTCAAAGCTTTCGAAGCTGTTTTTCACTCCGCATTAAGATTTATTTTCCGGTGATTATTGTACTACTCATCACGAGGAGCTGTTGTTTAAGGTTTTTGTTTTTGTTTGTTTTTAAACCTTCAATGAACTTATTAATATTTTTATTTTACTAACTTTGCTTTTTAATATTTTATCGTTAACCAAGTTTATTTGTGTGCCGACACCTTCAGTCCTCAGCTACATTGTAAATGAGGGTTTCATACCTCAGTGTACTCTGAGTTCAAATAAAGGCTGAATAAAGGAAAAATAATTAGACTTGTTTGTTTCTCTTTTGTCCCACTTGGGGGCAGAAAACTCAACAAAGACTGGACAGACACATAGACCTTCATGAATTATGAAAGAAAAGTAATTGTTGTAAGAATGAGCATAAAGGTGTTCAGCAGGTGTGAAGATGTTCAGCAGGTGTGAAGATGTTCAGCAGGTGTGAAGATGTTCAGCAGGTGTGAAGATGTTCAGCAGGTGTGAAGGTGTTCAGCAGGTATATTGCCACCAAGTGATGGTCTTTGTATGTGTTACTGATATGGTGTTGGTATCATGTTGCACTTGCTGGTTCACGCTGTGCCTCATTTATCAGTCAGTCCCTGTTTTTATTAATGCAAATGCAACATATTTGAATTGAGCCCAGCCTGAGAGCGCTGAACTGAGGCTGTGATAAACAGCCACAACAGTATGTTTGGATTGAATCAGAAGGAAGGAGAAAGCTCGCAAACAGTGAACACATTGGTGTTCTCTTCATCTTTTAACCTCAAATCCACAACAGAGTGTACGACTGAAATCCACAGGAAGCCTCCATGTTCAGACACTCGATGCTGAGTTTCGTCCACTCGGTAGTTTTCACACAGAAACCGCCAACACTGCAGAAGTGCTTCTCAGTACAGTTTATCCTGAAGGACTGGTCATACTCAGAACTCTCAGAATTTAATGATAATCATGATTTCTGTGGAAGCAACATGTGATAATCCAGCAAAGACACAAACCAGTGCTCTACATTAACATTTACCAAACAACTTTGATTTCGACCTGTTCTTCTGTCCACGTGATGAATGTCAGTCCAGGATTTCTGCCTCTGCTTTGGTCATCACATGATTGCAATACCGAATATTCTGAAAACCTCAACTTAAATAAAAGATTTAGCTGGTTAAAAAAGCGACAATGGAGGGATCCCTCATCCACGACACAAGGACAGATGTGATTTACAGATTTAGTCTGTTGTCTTTTCCTTTTCCAGACATGTGGGCCAACTCGTCCTCCAGTGGCTCCCTCCTGCACGCCGTCCTTCCTTCCATCAGCGCTTATCAGTGCTTCCTGTCAACAACAAACTCCTTCATTACCCTCCTCCTCCTCCTCCTCCCTCTCTGCTTCTTCATCCTCCACCATGGTCTCCAGCAGTGGAGGCAGAAGAGCTCCACCTCCTCTCCGACAGCTTCACCTACCACGTGGTCTCTGTGGAGCTGGTTGGAGTCTGTGGGTGCTTCCTCTGCTGTTCTGGTATCTACAGTGACCACTTACATTTATTTGTTCTGTCTCCTTTTTCTCTCACCTGGTTTGGAGAGATCTACTTCCACGTCCTGACCTGTGTGGAGCGCTACCTGGCTGTGGTCCGTCCCATCACCGACCTGAGCCTGAGAAGAGAGCGAGGGGTCAGAATCAGGAACATCAGCGTCAGCCTTGTCTGGCTGCTTTGCTTTGTAGGGACGGGTCTGGTGATGATAGACAACTTCTACATCGTCGTGGATTTCTTCCACGGGATGTTGTCTTTAACGGTCGTCTCCTTCTGCAGCCTTTCTGTTCTCCGTGTTCTGATTCGTCCAGGTCCAGGGGAACAGGGTGGGGGCAGGGAGAGGGTTGACCAATCAAAGCAGAGGGCGTTCTACACCATCATGGTCATACTGGGAGTGCTGGTGTTGAGGTTTTCTTGGGGTCTGGTTCGGGTTGTGGTGTCTGTGTCTGGAGGAGATGGTGGTTGTGTGATGAGGACGTATGAGCTCTGGATTAACCTGCCCAGCAGTCTGGTGTTACCACTGCTGTTTCTGCACCGAGCAGGAAAGTTATGGTGCTGGAAGAAGAACGTCCAAAGATCATCAGGGACAATTAGAAACAAAGATCCAGTGAGACGAGCAGATAACAACGAGCTTCGTGTGACCTCTTTGTTTCTGTCTAACACTGAAAAACGTGCTGATTCCAGCATCCTCTGCTTGCTTCTTCACCTCCTCCTTCAAAACAAATCTGAGTGTCTTTCAGTGTTGGATTGTGGACTCTCTTTGGCAGCTCGTTGCTCAGTTTGTGTGTCCACTGATGAGAGACGTGAGACGGAGCCGAGCGCGAAACGAGCTGTGAGTTCAGTCCTGGTTCTTCTGCTTGAAGCTCAGTGATGTGATTTAGTGCTGATGTACAATCCATCAGATTCACAGAGCAAGCCAAGAGTCGACAGCGGCCCTGACAGGATGGACTTTCTAGCATCTGTACATATTAAACACATTCTGTTTGTAGCTCTACAGTGATGGTTGGGTGGCAGAGAGCGGAGAGATGTTGATTCTTTACGCCAGTTTATGCTTCTTCGTTCTTTTACATTAATTTCAGTCGCTGTCAATCTTTGAAATCAGTTTCCTGTAAAAAGCACATGAAAGCTGTTCTGTTGCTTCAGCGTCACTGAATAATCCTGATTAAAGACCTGCATAACGTGCTCTGAATGGTTTTATTCCAGTAAAGCCACGTGACTTCGTGAGCAGCAACTGTCTCCAGGTGGTTTCTGACAATAAATCAGTGGATTTGCTGACTTCCTCTCATTATGTGTGACATCTGAAGGCCTGTGTGACGTGTCCTGAGATGTCGTGACGTATGAATGAAACTGATGTGAACTTAATGTCCGGTCCCGTTTGGTGAAGTTTGCATCAACACAATGACAAACGAAACAAAAAAGAGCCAAGAGTGAAACTTTATTGTTGTGAAATGAGCCGTTTTTCATACAGATAAGAACATAACGTTTTCTGTTTTATGCCATGAATACAGTTGAATAGAAAGACGTGACGTGCAGCCAAAAGCCAACCAGAACAGCTCCTCATCAGAGAGTGTCACGGACGCCTCTCACGGGAAAATCAAATCTATGTGTTCGATGTGAGCACATGTTTGGAGCTATGATAGCTCTACTTTTCATCTCCAACAGACATGATGTTCAGCATTTACTGACAGTCAAAGTCAGAGGTCGACACTCATACATTTCTCTCAAGAAACACAAAAGTAAACCAATAAATAAAAAACCAAACCACCACTTTAAGATATTCGTTAAGATATACATCTGTGTTTGTCGTTTATGTTTGATACGTGCATCCAGACGTGTTTAAAAATCTCTTCACTAAACTGACTGGATCAGGAGAAACGTGGTCTTCATCAGACGCTGGCAACACAAGGCTGCTGTCCAGGAACAGTCGAGCAGATTCGTTACAGCGTTTACGTTCTGAGCCTCCGTCTGAACGATCAGCAAAACACAATCAGTCCAAATCTGACGGTCCTGAGCTGGATTCAGAGCAGATCAGCCGTCATTCTATGATTTCAACGGTCTGAAAACAAACTTTGGTCGTTTCTTTAACTAGAAAATGTGTTTTGACAACATTCAGAGTTTTTCTTCCTTCACTATTTCTGACATGCGTGACTATAAATGTTCTGCTCATGTGACCATCCTTTCATTTGCCTGATTACCTGATTGTGTGGTTAAAAGACGAAGCGCCGCCCCGGTGCTGCTCTTCCCGTCACCACAGCAGCTTTCCTGCTCTGTGCAGAAACAGCAGCGGTAACACCAGACTGCTGGGCAGACAGAACCAGACTCCCGACACCAGAACCGCACACCGGACACGCTCAGGCGCTGCAGAGTACGAGTGGACCACCAGAACCAGCATGTGTCCTACGAACCTCAACACCAGAGCTCCCAGTATGGCCACCATGGTGTGGAACGCCCTCATCTTTGAGTGGTGGACTTGCTCCTTGTCCCCGCCCCCTTCGCCCGGCCCTGGACCAATCAGAGCGCGAAGAACCGACAGGCTGAAGAAAGAGACGACGACGGCCGAGAGAGCCGAGATGCACAAAAGTGCGACGGCGCTGAAACTTTCAATAAGACCGAAGGAAGCGAAGAAAAGCAGCCAAACGCACAGAACGCAAAAGGTTCTGACTCTGATCCCGCCCCTTTTCCTCAGACCCAGGTAGGTGATTGGATGAACCACAGCCAGGTGGCGCTCTGCACAGGTGAGGGTGTGGAAGAGAACCTGTCCATAAGAGGTGACGGAGTAAAGGTAGAGGCCCGTCACCATCGACCAGGACGCGCTGAAGCAGACGCCACCGCAGAAGAAGCCGCAGCCCGCCACGCCGATTGTCTCCATGGCGACCATGTGGTAGGTGAAGACGTCTGAGTGGCTCGTCGCCACCAAAGCCGAGCGCCGTTTCTGCCGCCATTGCTGGAGACCGAGGTGGAGGACGAGGACGCAGAGAGGAAGGAGGACCAAGATGTTGGTGGCCGAGAAGGACACAAAGATGAAAACACTGGATCTGTAGTTAAAGCACCCGACGGAGGCAGGAGACATGGAGGACCAGTTGGAGGATGAGTTGAAGGACATCACTGCTGATATGGAGCTGAGGAGACGACAACAAGATACAAGAACATGAAGAAATAAATCAACAAATGGACCATTAATGAGTCAGAGCTTCAACCTCCTCTGAACATCTGGTTCTCTATCTGCAGCACCTGTATCTACTGACCAGAGTTCTACCTTCAGAGGTCCAGGTCCTTGAAGTCCACAGAGGAGGGTCCAGATTGATCACTTTAATGGACTTTTTCCATCATTTCTGAGCCTCAGAACTTCATCAGTACAGCAGATAGACACATGACATTTAGGAGGAAGAACACATCTGGGTTCTGCTAGAACCTGACACCAGATCAGTTCTACATCCATCCAGGTGTCTCTGTCTGAACACTGGACCTGGTTCTGTTCATGTCCTCTGTCAGCAGCTGGTAGCATCAGTATTATGGGATGGATCATAGTGGTACCAGTTTAATGTTTATGACATGGAGTCATAGAAACAATCAGTGGTACCCTGGATGTGGTTCTGGTTCTGATCAGTCACCAGAGGAAAATTCACATAGTGCATTCTGGGTAAACGTTCCAGGCTCATATCAGCATGTGTGATGGTGGTTGGTCAGACCTGGTTCTAGACAATGAAAGGACCGGTTTACCTCCAGAACCTACCAGAACCATCTGTAGACAGGATCCAGTCTGAGGTTAAATCATTTTCTAATATTTTCTTATGAAACTTTGGTGAATGAATCTTCTGGCTATGAAACAGAGAAACAACATCAGCGTTCACATGTTGTATAAATTGGACAAATGGCATCGACCAAACCAGTTTGCAGCTTTTAAAGCTTGTTTGATTTCTTAGAAGTTTATCCAGTGATAAATCTCAGACTTCAAGGGCCTGAAAGTCTGAAAATATTCACAGTCTGAAGGTAGAACTTTATTAAATGTGCTAAAGTTGCTGTAGACAAAGAATCAGGTGGTTCTGAGGAGCTCAGGAGGAACTTTATTCAGATTTGTTTGGTTTCATATGAAATGATCCAAATTGTTGAACAAACAAAACTTTGTCAAACAAACTCAGAGATTTTATCTTCCACATGACGTAAATTTAAGGGCAGTGTCGGATTATTTACAGAATCAACAACAGAAATATTAGTTTGACAGCCAAATCATAAGGAACTGATGAAAAGACTCTTACCTGTTCAGGGTTCGTGGTTGAACTCGTGTCTCCAGGCTGGACTGCAGCTCTGCTGGACCTTCTGTATTAATACTTGTGCATGATGGCGTGTTTGTGTGTCTGTGTTTGTGTGTTTGCGTGTGTGATGATGGACTGCAGACAATCTCTGAGGTTTTTTGCATGTTAGAAAACCATTCAAGTATCTGATTCATGTCGTGATACTTTATACTGTCGGCTAATTACAGCAGACACATGAGCTCTGTGATGGTAGATGGAAATGAAGCTCTGCTTCCTTTCAGCAGAAACACAGTCTGCATGCAAAGACGACAGATGCTGCACACATCCTTTGGTTTGTGCTGTTTGAATGCAAATTTAGTCTGCATTTCTGTGGTGGAATGTTTTTATATCGTAAAACACAGTCAGCTGTAAGTCACATGTATGTTGTTGCTGAGTTTTATCTTTGAACACTACGACATTAAATCTCTGTTTGGATTCGTTTTGTGTTTCTTTATGTGTCATTTTGTGTCTCAGTGTGTAGATGTGACACAAGGTCTCTGTGCTGCGATTGTGTTGCTGTGATCATCGGAGTTTCTGGTTGTTTTGTGTCTCTTTGTAATGATTTTTTGTCTCTTTGCATGTTTCTGTTGTCGTTTTGCGTCCATGGTCATTTTGTGTCATTTCTGTTTTTTTTGTTAATTTTTGTGTCTCATTGGTTTCGTGTGTTTTTATTGATGCTTAATGTCACTTTGTGGTTGTTTTTGTGTCTGTGGATTTTTTTTTTACATTTTTTTTTGCATCGTACTGGGGTTTTTTGTGTGGCCTTTTTGTCTTTGTGTTTTTGTGTCTAACAGTGTAAATGCGACACAAGTGAAAGCTTTGTCACAGTAACACAAACTGTATGGTCTCTCAGAGTAACATCTCCAATGAACCTTCAGCTGTTGCGATGTTTTCAAAGTTTTCTCACACTGGTCACAGTTATGATGTTTCTCTTCACATGAGCGGATCAGTGTGACTTTGGCTGTTCGAAACCTGTTCTTGTATTGAAGGCCATTTAGGTCTGACACTGTCCCATAATGCAGGAAATCACTTTAGGTTTTGGCCAAATCAAAGTGACATTAATGTTATTGATGAAATATTCTCTGTAATAACTCCACAGCTTTATTAAGTGATATTAGTAACACGCAGATAAAACACATTCCCTCAGCTGAGAATCTGGATCGCTCCAAAATAACAGTCAGGAAACCATCTGGTTAAAGGGAGACGCTCTGTCAGCCGGTTTACATCTGGAACTCTGAACAGAACCTGGACCAGGCTAGTTGCACAGCATCAGTTACCATGGAGACCTAACTCCACAGCATGAGTTACCATGGAGATCTAGCTCCACAGCATTAGTTGCCAAGGAGACCTAACTGCACAGCATCAATTACCATGGAGACCTAGCTCCGCAGCATCAGTTACCATGAAGACATAGCAGGTAAACCGAGAGCCACCTTCATGACACTAAAAAATCTGGCTCTAGGCTCAACAGACCTGATCAGAACCCACTGATATGGCTTCGTAGTACAGAACCCAGGTCTACATGATTTTCCAGATTTGACACCTGTGAGTGCTGAGGGCTATCCAAGTGCTTTGTAAGTGCTTGTTGTTGTTGCTGTTGTTGTTTTCCAGTCGTTGCACAAACGTCCACACGGCTACCAGCTCAGCCGTGAGTCCTCAGAGGTGATCTGAAGCTCTTTTGCCGTCTTTTATTGTAGGATGAGGACTGCAGCTTCTGTTTGTCCAGTCTCGGGGGTTTTAATCTGTCTGAAAACATCATCAGTTCTTCTGAACAGTGCTGCTGAATGTAGGTCAGTGTTATGATCCCACTGGGCGCCTGTTGGGGTTTTTATTCAGTCTTGTTTCACCTCAGAGTCCATCCAGCAGAGATGCCTTCACTGACCGTCCAAGCAGCTCTGCAGGATTGTTGGAGGTTTGGTATGTTTACACAGTGAAGGATGCAGGATGTCAGTGGTTTAAGTCACGCCTCCAGCCAGAAGGTGTCTCTGCTGGATGACGGTGTTTTAGTGAACCATGTGCATTGAACTTCTCGTCGGTTTGGTTTGTCTTTGTGCTCATTTTGTGCCTGTTTGTGGTTGTTTTGCATTGTTATGTGCTGGGGGCACATTTTTTTACCCTTTCTTTAGTTTTGCATATTTTCCCCTCGTTTTGTGTTATTGGAGCATGTTTAGTTCAGTTTTTTTTTTGGTAATTGATAGAGCCACTGCTCCACCCATAAATAGGCTGGATTTCTGTTCTCGCTCTCTCGCTTCTTGCTCCTGCCTCCCAACAATCTCACCTACCGGCTCCTCCTGGCTGCGGCGCGCCTCGGACCGTGCGTTCAGTGCATGTTAGTGAACATGTTTTTGTTCTGGATTCTGCAGTTTGTGTGACATCCTGTCGATGCGTCCAAACCCTTGTTGAAGGTGTAGCAGCTCTGAGGTCAGCGTTTCCACCCCGCACAGCAGCAGAGGTGTTGAAAAAAAAAAAACTGTCGAAGTGCAGCCTGTAGTTGCTGCCAGATGTGTTTGACTTTGCAGAGAGATCCAGCTGCAGAGAGACAAAGAAACTGTGTAACTACAAACTGCTCTCGTTGTTGTTCACGCTTTGCTCACAATTACAACCAGACTTTGCGTCACAGCCTCCAAAATAACAAAAAACGGTAAAGGTTTTGTTCATGCATCTCATTTTAGACTGAATTTATCTGCTTTGTTACAAACACAGAAGGAGGAAACCACAGCAGTGAGTCAGGAAGGAGGAGGGCTTAACTGAAGCCAGCCAGCTGATCACAGAGACCATCTCATAGCAGCAGCTCAGCATGGAGGGAACATCTCTGCTGTGGTCGCTCTGTAAGTTCTCTCTGCTTCTCAATGTTCTGCTCAATGTGACGCTTCAGTCTGACCTGAGTGTGATTCTTCTGCAGCTCTGCTCTCACTGATGTGCTGCAGAACAAACCAGCTGAAGCTGAACGTGAGTCCCAGCAGGTCTCAGTTTTTTAGAGGAGACTCTGTTTCTCTGAGCTGTGAGGAGGACGACGGCTCTGCTGGAGGGACTCTGACCAGAAACACCACCAGAGGGCCCATGTCTCAGTGTGGAGTTGACTGGGGAGAACGATCTGGTTCTACCTGCAGCATCAGTCTGTTGGTTCCGTGGGACAGTGGCGTTTACTGGTGCGAGTCCAGCCAGGCAGCAGCCAGTCAGAGCATCAACCTCACTGTGGCTGGTAAGATGAGCTGTGCAGTCAGTGCTGATGAAGCTGTGTGTGAATGGATGACATGCTGGAGTTTGTCTCTGTGTTGAGGTGGACCAGTGATCCTGCAGAGTCCTGTCCTCCCTGTGATGGAGGGAGATGGCCTCACTCTGAGCTGTCAATCAAAGCGCCAGGACTCCCGCCTCCCAGCTGCTTTCTATAAAGATGGCTCCCTCATCGGGGCGGAGCCCGGAGGTCACATGACCATCGGCCATGTTTCCAGGTGGGATGAAGGCCTCTACAGGTGCAACATCAGCGGTCATGGAGAGTCTCCGTCCAGCTGGATCTCTGTCACAGGTGAGGAGACCTGCATCACCCACAGACACACAACATGAACACACAGACACACAACATCAACACAAAAACACACAACATGAACACA
>NW_007580275.1:5919-12745 GCF_000690725.1 Stegastes partitus | reverse complement strand
ACATGACAGTTCATGCTAGTTTTACCGTTACATGCTAACCGCAGTCACAAAGAGCCATTTACTCATCTGAAATACTAATTTTATGACTGCACCGTTTAAAAACTCCCCAAACACAAGTTAAAAGCGAATGTTTATCTCTGAGCTGTCCATCACTGACCCAAGCAGAGATTTCTCCCTGAAGGGAAGAAAAGGCCCCAGAAGCTCGTTGGTTTTCAGAACAGAGCTAAACACAGTGAAATGACCCATCTTTGCAGTATTTTGACGTGAAACTAGGCATAGCCAAATGATACCGAGGCACCAAAGCTTGTGCCAATCTAATGAACCGCCGTGTGTCGACTCTAAGTGTCGGCGCTTGTATCGAGGGACGACTATCACGTAACCGATGACGTCCGAAGCTTCGGGCTTTATTATTATATTTCAAACCTCAGCATGAGTGTCAATGATGTAGTGATAATGATTCTACAACTGATCTCCCTAACAGTGTCCAGAAGACAAAGGCTGGATGAGGCTTTAGACATTTTTTTCTAAGGCTGGGGGAATAGCCAGTCAGAAAAGGAGCCGTCTGAAGCCCAGCACTGTGGAACAAATCCTGCTTCTTAATAAATATCTGTGGAAATAAATGTTGCACAAGCACTGCTGCTGACACTTCTATCAGATCAAAGATCAAACTTCAATATTATGGACGTAAATGAAAAAAACATTGATACATATACATGAAATAATGAAACAAAGCTTGAAAACTAGAGTTACACAAGAGCTGGTCCTGTAACATCATCCTGGTATCGCTCTGCAGGTTGTACTCCAGTCTTATAGCTTTTCTCTTTCTTTGGGTGAAAGACGGAATCCAGCCGTTACCACATACCTCTACATACCTATACTTTTAATGTAATATTTACTTTTATTGCTAAACAAAAAAATACAAATGCCACATCGCTAATATCTTAAAATCTGTTTATTAACGTGCAACTTGAAATGAGTTTTACTGCACACATTTGGGATTGAAGCCATGATGTTTAGTGCCAGTGCTTCGAGTCCAATTATGAAACAGCTGCTGTAATTCCAGTCTGCCACCAGGTGTCGCTGTTCTCCCCCACAGCGAAGCCCTGAAGCTTTGAATCATTTTCGGCACAAAAAGAAGTAAAGCCTCAACGCTCCACAAGGCTTCGTTCGCCCATCTCTACCAGAAACACTGAGAAGCAAGCTGTGGGACTTTCATTACTGGCTGAGAAACATATATATATATACAGTATATATATATACTGTATATATATATATATATAGTAGAATCACACTGAAGGCATCAACACTATGAATGAATACGTGGAAATATGTACTTAACAAAAAAGTGTCAAACAACTGAAAATGTCTTATATTGTAGGTTCTTCAAAGTAGCCACCTTTTGCTGTGATTACTGCTTTGCACACACTCTGCGTTCTCTTGATGAGCTTCAAGAGGTAGTCAGGATGTCTGTCTCTATATGAGTGGCACAGTGTGGAGCTTCAACGCTGATGTCTCATCCAAACATGTCCCCCTGATTGTGTTCATTTAAGTGATTTTGGTGTCTTTTGTTTTGTATTTTTTGTCACTTTGTGGATGTCTTTGATCTCTTTATGGTCCTGTGGAGTCTGTTTGTGGATGTTTGACGCAGTGTGTGCTGCGTACGTCGTTTCTACAGGACACACACCTCGCCCAATAGTATGTATCTGCAGAGACTGCACGTACAGGGCTGCTCCTACAGGGCTGTACTCTTCTTCTACGGCCGTACCTTTAGAGCATTTTTTATCGACAGCGCCACCTATCTCAATGACGTTGTGTTAAAGGACGATTTCACTCATAAAACACATACAATTAGGTTTTATTTAAGAATAGTTACAATTTAATAGGTTGTATTTAAGAATAGTGTTCCACTGTAATTTTGGCTCAAGGTAGTCCAGCAGTATGTGTCTGTAGAACCGGAGGCGGCACTTTTAGGACACCACCTATAGAACCACAGTTCTAGGACCAGACTCTCCTTCAAGGGTCCAGGGGTCTCATGTACAAAGCGTGCGTACGCACTTATCCACGCTCACGTTCAGATGTATCAAGAGTGAAATGAACGTGGAAATGTGTGGTCCTCCACGCCAACTCCTTGACTGGCGTACGCACGTTTCTATTGCTTTTGAGCCGTTGGCGACACCTAGAGGTGATGCTGGGAATATAAAAATGTAAAAAACAATGTAAAAAAAAAAAGGTCATTCCTCAAAGTGATGTGCACATCAGAGACACTAAGATGAACACTTAACACACCCAGGTGTTTGCAATCAGATGAGCGGATATACAAGTTTACGTAAAATGGTGCAGAAGATCCCGTTAACAACAACGGCAGCTTTGGACCTGTTGGAGGATGTTACCAATGGAGCAGTGCCAAGAGAACGGGTTTCCAGAGACCTCAGGACCACGACTGGATCATCAGCCGCTTTACGTTCCTGAGGGCAATTCGCTTAGAACAGCTGAGCTGCGGCCAGTATTGGAGTGCAACACGTCCAGGAGCCATGTCCTACCTGTGCCCATACAGGTGCTGACCCACTGGACTTCCGGGCCACAGGGTCATTTCAGAGGGAGCTGGCCGACCGACCGGGACTGTGCCAGTCCACACTGAGCCGAGCCATGCCAGCCGTGTGGGACGGAACCATCCGAATGTCAGCCAGATACATCAAGCTCCCACAGTGCAGCTGAACAGGACGACATGAACGTGCAATTTGTAGCGACGGCCGGTTCTGCTGATGTAATCGGAGCGACCGACTGCACACACATTGCTATAGAGGCACCATCACAAGATGCATGTGTTTATGTAAACAGGAAGTATTTTTATTAAATCAGTGTCCAGATCATCTGTGATGCACAAATACATTTAAGTAACGTTGTTGTGAGGCGGCCTTGATCAAAACACATTCTGACCAACAGTATGGTTGGCAACAGGCTACAAGCTGCACGGGGCAGGACGGGGGCTTCTTGGTGACTAAGTCATTTAATTGTCCTAACATTAATCCCTCTGACACGCCTTCAGCATGTGCATCAGCAGCTGTTGTGGTGGACCGGAGGATCAGCTGACCCCGGGGAGGCTGGAGGAATCCGGCGGGTCTGTGGTACGAGGCTGGGACCGGGTCTCAGTCTCCTCCTGCCTCATGTTGGAAAATAATAAACTGAGTAATTTGACATGAGACAAAGTTTTGATTTCCTCTTTGACATCCTGGCATGATTACACATGAACCTGTATGTTGTTTGGCTGCGAGCAGATGATTGTATGACCTGTATAGTGAATAAATGTGTGAGTTACACCATATATAGTGACCTCGGGGGGATCTGAGTGACCTACGTGTGCTCCACCACCCCTGTGACAGCAACGTCACCCACAATCTGCTCTAACAGGGTGAGTTCATCCTGGTTACTGTTATCTAATCCTGCAGAGAGGGGAATCCCACCTGTCGGCCCTGTTTATACTAATTTGCATATTTAAATTGGGGCCGTGAAGGGGGAGGAGTCTGGTTCTCCAACATGTCAGTTCCACGCTGAGTGAGATGTACAAAGGAAATGTGCTGGATTCAGGCGTACGCTCACTGTGGTTCATCTGGATTTGCTTGTGCGTTCGCAGTTTTCAGGATTGAAGTGTACGCCATGGAGCTTCTAGAAACGTCATCAACACCTTCTGCCCTCATGCAGCCCCACATCATGATGCTGCCACCTCCGTGCTTCACTGTCAGGACCATGATCCACTGGGCTGCACTGGGTTCTAGCTGCTCACTGGTCTTCTGGATCCTTCTCCATCTTTGTCCAGTCTCTCAGTCAGATGTTTCTCCTCCTCTGTTCAGGTCTTCTCCATGTGGAGCCATGATGCAGACATAGATAGACACAGTCCAGAGGTCCAGAACTGAGAAGGTTCTGCTGTTCTCAGCTCGTTGTAGAACCATGTTCATTCAGGTGGACTGATGGAACCACAGCTGGACTCACTTTGGGTCTTTGAGGTTCTCCTCTGGAGCCTGAATTTTCAATACAGTCTTTTTGAAGTGTTTGTTTCTGAATGTTTAGTTCAAGGTAGAAATGCTGCAGTCACTGAGCGCTGACACCGGGTCGAATCATTAGAAACTCAAGTGATGCTGCGCAGAGTTTTACTCACTTTTCTACGCATGTTTTTGCATCTGTCTTCCTGTGGATGAACCACCTATTTAGAATCCACGAGGAAAGAACGACACCTGCAGACACTATTGGTTACATTTTATAATTACTGATTGAATTTTTGACGTTTGTGTCGACACATCATTTAACATTTGAGTAACTCATGTTTTACGCTGCGTGATTACCTTTGTTTAAAGAACAAATAAGACATTTAGTTTCAGATTCGTACAACTGATCAGCCTTTCTTTAAACTCTGAGCTGAGCTGTAGTCACTGGTGAAGCAGAGCTGCTGTCATGGAGCTGTCGGCCACAGCTACACCAGGGACACCAGATGAGCTTCCTGTTGGCAAATTTGTTTAAACGAGACTTCATGTGTCAGTTTTAACCTTAAATTTGGCAAATTTTCCCCGAAGAGCAACCGGTGCAAACATGTCAGGTGACACGCTGTCGGGATGATTATAAAAAGTGAACTGAAATTGTCATATTTCTATAAAATCCCTTCATTCTTTGTGTGTAGAGGCTGGAAACATGGAAACAGTCAAATATCTACAGCGTGTGGAGACAGTGTGGACATCTGGGGAAACATGCTGATTCCAGGATTTTTTAAGCCTCAAAGTTTTCGTTCCTCATGATTTCTGCCATTCTGAGTGTATCATCAGCTCTCTCTCCTCCTTCGTGTTGGTCTGTTTCCGTGGACGTGCAGGACTTCATGCTGCACGCAAACATGCGTCTTGAAGAATAAACATTGCATTTAAATTCCAGCAGAGGGCAGTGTTGACTCTCCGACCGCCGCTGGCTCTTCAGGCCACCAGGACAGCCGTCAGAGGAGGCGGACTTCATCCAACCATTCAGATCGTCTTCACCATCCCTGTGGCATCTGCAGTTTCCATACCTGGAGGTAAACATGACGGAGACGTTTGGAGCCCCTTGTGGCTGGAGCTGCTCACAGACTTCTTATGGTTTAGGACAAAACAGCATGTTTGGTTTTCAGAGAAATGTCCCAAAAGGAACGTCTTAAAAGCTATCAGAGATTGTAGAAAAGAATGAGTGAATAGATGACTGAGGCCCCAAGAAGAGCATTGAGATGGATGTGATGGTAGCAGCAGCGGGAGGCAGCGTGTTGCTGAGGAGAGAGTGTGGAGGTTATTGTAGTAATTACAGGGTTAACGAGGAGGGCCTCTCTGCTCAGCAGGAACCCACTCTGACACTCACTCAGACGAGCGTGAGCAGAAAGCTAAATCACAGGCTTCAGCCTCCACATTCATGCTGTGCGTCTATAAACTGAGGAATTTGTCGAGCTCGCAGCAAAGTGCCAATCAGCTTTCCGGCAGCTCCGCCCGTCGTCGTGTGTCCCCCGAAGCAGATGTCAGAAAGACAAATCACCCGACAGATGGCTGCCCTCCTTTTCCCTCTGCAGGTGAAGCGGTTGGGAGTTGAAGGCGGAGCTTCTGCACCTGCCCGCCAGCACTGGAGCTGATCTACAGCGAGTCTGTTTGTTGTGCTGCTCGTGTGAAATAGTGACAATCCATCGATCATGTCAGTGTTGAATAGTGCTGTAGCATCAACTCAGTGTAACGCCGATCAGTCAGCACAGCTGTCTTTACCGGGCCCCCTCCAACGTGGTGACCAATCACCAGCTGAGAAAAAAGAAACCAAAACGTCACCGTACACTGTGTCGTCCATAAAGACGTCACAGTGTGTGTCATCGTAGCACGTCATCAAAAACATCACAGTACAGCACACACACGTCAAAGTCAAGGCCCGCGGGCCGGACCAGCCCGCCACCTCATTTCACGTGGCCCGCGAGAGACGTGTGTTTCCTGATCTGATAAACTAATGGGATTCCCCTGATATAATGTTTCTAAGAACACAGCAGTGTTCCTACACAGGACTCCAGACGGACGCCAACAGGGTCTCACATGTGAGCGTCTACTGAGCGTGTGCAGCTGAACTAACACGTGGTCTCGTGGTGCGAGTGAACCGTGATCATCAGGCTGATCGGGTTGCTTCTGTCGGCTCAGGTAGCTGCTGCTCCAGGTACTGTGAGTCCGATTTCTTCCTCATTGACTCAGTCTCTCAGACACACCTGATGACTGAAGCGTTCAGGTGCAGGCAGACAGATCTCCACTGAGTCAGTCAGGAACAGAGTCGGCCCACATCCAGTCTGGAAGGTTCACGTTTGAACAGCGATCACAGTTCTGCCTCTGAACACGTGATGGCCAGTGGTCTGGACATTCAAAATGCACTCAGCTCGTAGAAACGTCCGTTCATTAAAAACTCTGCTCATAGAAAACTTTTCAACGACAAATGGCTTTCCACTGTTGTCCAACAAAAGTTTGGTCGCTCACCTGTCAGAGGAGCAGACACCTGGGAGCATCTACTGGAGCAGCAAGGCAGGAGTTTAGTTTAGTATTTGTTGATTGTTGTTTTTACTCAGTTTGTGTTTTGGGACTAAACAAAATAAAAGTCATACTATAGTATGTCGTTTTTTCGTGAAAATGGTCATCATACAGAACGTTGTAAAAACATGTCAGGATGTAGTACAGAGTGGAAATACTATAATGTATGTAGTAAAAGTCTATTTTTTGCAGCGCTGCTATAGCTCACCTAGTTGAGCTGGCGTCCCATGAACATTGCTATAGTCCCGATGTGGAGGCCATGAGGTCGAGGCCCT
>NW_007580275.1:4931-5281 GCF_000690725.1 Stegastes partitus | reverse complement strand
GAGTCCCGCTCATGGCCCTTTCCTGCACTTCCTCCCACATTTTCCTGTCTCCTGGAGTATGCAGTGGAAGTAGCATAATGTATGTAGTAAAAATCACCTGGCTTAAGTATTTTTTGGAAATGTGTTCTGGCTGGTGAAAAAAAAGTCATTCTATAGTATGTCGTTTTTTCGTGAAAATGGTCATCGTACAGAACGTTGTAAAAATGTGTCAGGATGTAGTACACAGTGGAAATAGTATAATGTATGTAGTAAAATTTATCTCACTGAAGTATTTTTTGAAAAAAACTCATTTTGTCTTTCGGCATTAAACATAAAAAGTCATACTATAGTATGTCGTTTTTTCGTGAAAA
>NW_007580275.1:2916-3961 GCF_000690725.1 Stegastes partitus | reverse complement strand
TTTGTGGCGCTGCTATAGCTCACCTGGTTGAGCTGGCGTCCCATGAACAGTGCTACAGTCCTGATGTGGAGGTCATGAGTTCGAGTCCCGCTCATGGCCCTTTCCACCGTTCTTCTTCTCTACTTTCCTGTCTCTCTCTCTCTCTTTCTCTCTCTCACTAACATTATCCAATAAAAGGCACAAAGGCCAAAAAAATAACTTAAAAATAAAAAGGTTTATGAGTGAAAATACATTTTCTTTACAGTGAGTCTTTTCATTATCAAATAGTTTAATAATGTTGAGACTTTTTGTACCACTCAGTTCTGATGTGGTAAAGACGTGCAGAACAATCCTACATCAGAACTCTGTCCACCGTACATCCTGTATGAAGTGATGTCAGGACACATCCAGGACAGGACATTGTAAATGTCTGGGTCCAGTTTGAGGATTAGGCCTGATATTTGCTCATTTATGTTCACAAATTCATTTGAAAATGTTCAATTTGTCTTGTTTCAAGATGCACATAACAGTTCAGCGAGGTCCTTCCCTTCATTGAACAGATGCACCACGTGCTGTGAAAATGATCACTGCCTGTTCTGCTGCTCAACTTTTTTCTGGCCAGCAATGTTGAGCAACGTCACAGCCCGTTTAGACAGCCGTTTTACCAGAGCAGGACTCCATGAAGGTAAAGTTTGCATACGTTCTCTTTTATTCTCAATACAAATGGTGTTAAAATCTGAGTGTCAGTGCATTAAAGGCAAATGTTGTGATTAATTCTGTTTGAACTGTGGATCAGAATGTGTTCAGTTCTGATCACTTTGTGTTGTCCAGATACTTGATTCAGGTTTTAGTGTTCAGAATTTACACTTTCAAATAATGTTGGCCACAAAATAATGATCCAACCATTCTGTGTTTCTATATGTTAGAATATACGATTCTCAGATGTGGGTTAAACTGCCGACCAAAATATCATTACCACTGCATCTACTGCCAGTCAATGCTTTTACGCAAACTAGATTTCATAAAGCACTTGTCTTTGTGCAACAGGAAGCTCCCTGCACCAGTT
>NW_007580275.1:0-2177 GCF_000690725.1 Stegastes partitus | reverse complement strand
CCACTGCCCCGGCTGGACTGCTGCAAAGGATTCAGGTGAAACTCGTAGAGCAAAAAAAAACGTCCCATATGCAATATTGTCATGAACAAAAGAAATTTAAAAAGGCACATAGAAAGGAAACACACGGGCAAACATAAGGCATAACAGCAACTTCCCATCTTCAGAGTGAAGGTATAGATCCTGAGAATGGAGTCTATACTGTCGACACATCTTTTCTGGGCACCAGTATTCCTTTGCATGTCCAGAAGAAGGTGTGGGGTGAAAGTCAGCATGTTTGTCAGCTGAGTGCCAGGCAAACATGGAGCTGGCATGGCAGAGTGGAATCAAAGCATATCAGTGTGTACATCTCAAGTCGATGCCGTACTGTACATCGTATGCTTCTTCTGCTGTGCTATTGGCAGAAACACTACGATGGTGAGCAGTAGGTGGTTTGGTCTTGATCTGCAAAATCTTGCTGAACAAAACCATGTACCTCTTTCTGTTCATTCAACAATTGGAAACCCTAAATCAACTAAATACATGTCGATTTCTGAGCCCACAGTTTCGTATTATAGTCGGCTCCGAAGAGTCATGATGTCATATGACAAAAAAACTTCATGGCGCAGTCCTTGTGCAAAGACAAAGAGATCCTGCCTCACAAAGATGCTGCCAAATGGCACTTATTTCAGACACATCATGAACTGTTCGGGAAAGTCCAGAGGACTGAGGAAGTGGAATACCAGAGTACCCCGGCATCAACAACAATCAAAGACAGTCATGATGAGGTTGACGATGAAAGACGTGGCTCAGTACCTTCTAAAGAACAAGAAGTTACCTGCTGTCCTGCCAGAGCAGTTTAGGCTTCCATCAAAGGAGAAACAATACCCAAAGCACCTTATTCCAGAGGAGGTGATGTGCCAGCACTGCCCAGCGACCCAGTCCTCATCACAAACAAGGCAAAAATTCTAACCGGTTCCAGTGTTGTTGACGGTACGTCAGAGATGTCAGTTTATGGATATGTTATTGCAAGTTATTACAAGTGACGATGGTAGATTGTCTTTACTTACAATCGTCATTTTTTGTGCTGTGACTGATATAATTCTTGTTCAGTCTTTGGATTTCCAGATGTCTCCACTTACTGTAAATCATGTTTTCAATGTGGAACCTTCTGCCGGTACCAGGAGTGGAAAGATGGCCGCCACAGTTTCAATGAGCGGATAATCCTTGATCTCCCTTTATGCCTTACGATGAGAAACATGCTGCAAGTAATTTCTGATCTAAAAAACTTACGACTACTTTCTGAGTGGATTATTTATTTTGTTATATGCAGAAACGCACTAATAATTTTTACAGTACATGTGGTTTATCATGATGTTTCCTCTTTCGGTCCATACTGCAGTGAGCCGAGTGGTCGAATATTTGGAACTGACCACAGGATTACAATACCCATCTGCTGATGCAGTCCTCCATGGGTATCTTCACTTTGAAGCCCTGACAGACCATGACCATGAATATTCATGTGTGACATGTGGTGATCATCCACCAGTGGTCGTCATGGACCTCCACAAAAAGGGAGTCGTCCATTGGTCAGGTAAAGATGCTTTCATAGAATAGACAGTGTTCATTACAGACTGGATTTCTCTCTGAATTCACATTTTGTGTCATATTTTCACATTATTTCTTTAGTAAGTGACCTTCCACAACCCCAGAAGGCTTTAATGGAGACACTTTCAATGGAAAGGATTGGCCGAGGATTTGCAACAAGTACTAACGAATACTTTGTAAATTTGTCAGTGACTGAGAATCGAGATGAACATATCAGCATAAGCAGAATGTTCCAAAACATGTTTGCATTTCTCAGGATGCCAGTTAACTTCAACTCTAACATGTACTGATGTAGTTTTATTTTCATATATCCAAAGGTCACCAAAGCAATCCATTTGCAGTTCTGCCAACTTTTCATTTTTGGCCACCATGGATTGGCAAGAAAACCCGCAAACTGTGTCCTTAACACAGAATGTCAGAAGGTCTGTCCACCAAAGCAAGCTGAGGTCTGTGAAATCACAGCCACAGGAGAGCAGCTGAGAGACGAACTCAGCAAGCAGAAGGTGAAGACACCATCTAAAACACATTATTAGGGTCCGAGCACCCAAAAGGGTGCGAAGACCCTATTGGAACTGCTCGGATTATTATTATTA
>NW_007580274.1:37795-38749 GCF_000690725.1 Stegastes partitus | reverse complement strand
CAGAATGTCCTGAAAACGCATCAGGATGTAGTATATAGTGGGAAAAGTGTCCTGAATGTGTTTAAAGACAGGTTAGGAAAGTACTTCCTGAAAAAAAGCACAACATGTATTTGAGCCTCATAAAAAAAAGTCATACTATAGCATGTCGTTTTTGTCAAAAATGGAAGTGGAGCTCTGTGTCCGATCCAACCACAGGCCCATCCATCTGGTCCATCAAGAGTCACTCTCATCTCATCAGTCCACAAAACCTTTGAAAAACCTGTCTCCATATATTTCTTGGCCCATTCTTGGCGTTTCAACTTGTGTGTCTTGTTCAGAGGTGGTCGGGTTTAAGCCTTTCTTACCTTGGCCATGTCTCTGAGAACTGAACACCTCACACTCCTTGACATTCCAGGTAGGTTGCAGTTGTGGAATACGGCAGCACTGGAGGATAATGGGTTCCTGGTTGCTTCATGCTTGATTCTTCTCAAATCTTTGGCAGTTCATTTGCATCTGTTCTTCTCGACACATTTCTTGCGACCCTGTTGACTATTTGCAACAAAACGTTTGATGGTTCTGTGATCACGCCCCAATATCTTCGATATTTCAAGAGCGCTGCATCCCTCTGAAAGACTTTTTACAATTTTTGACTTTTCAGAGTCAGTTCAATCTCTTTTTTGGCCCATGTTTCCTGAGAAGACTCTGCCTAATAATTCTGCACACCTTGATATAGGGTGTTGAGGCTACACCTTCCCTCGTTACACAAATACACATCACCTGATATGCATTAAATCCAATAAGCATTCAAGTTTATACAGCTTGGAGTTGGAAATTATGGATAAAATGATGATATGGTCCAAATAATCACTTGCCTAACAATTGTGCACACAGTGTAGTGGGAAAAGTGTCCTGACTGTGTTTAAAGACAGCTTAGGAAGGTACTTCTGCAAAAAAGCACATTGTGTATTTGGTCCT